>NW_022985163.1:103122-122522 GCF_010093535.1 Lindgomyces ingoldianus | reverse complement strand
TTAGTGTAAGGCCGAGATGGCGCTTACGTGCGACAGGTATATATACTATTCTGCACCCGAAAATCAACGTTGGTTGATTATTCGTACCTTTTGGTTGTATTGGCGGAGCGGTGCGGAGCCCCGTCCTTACACTTAGCAGGCGGGGCGTCTACCTCATTACACAACGCTAGAGACCGCAAGATGCAAAGGGGAGGATGTCAGAGGTATTAAGCAGGAAACACAGGTCATAGAGAGGGAATGCAGGATAGGGGGGTAACGAGAGAGAGTAAACCTTAGGGTCAGAGGCAGAGGTACGGAGGCCGAGGAGCCTATATACCCCGTGCCAAGCCCTTAGGGTACTCAGGGGTTAGATAGCTGTAACATAACCGTGACAAAGGAAGACTATTGCAAGGGCAGGAACGCGTTAAGAGCTAGAGCTAGCTATTATTTACTTTTTTAGCTATATTAATGTGTTAGTGATTAGTTACATGCTATAGTTAAATGTTGTTATTATACGTCTATTACCTATCTAATACTACTTTGCTAAGCATTATGCTGTCACTATTCTTTAACCTAGACAACCTACTTTAATGCGCTAACTATTACTGTTGCGTAAGAAGAGCACAGGGACCTAGCGTCGCGCACATAGGCCTGGTGTCGCGCCTGTGTTTCAGACAAGCAGCCTGAGACACTTAGCGCCTAAGCTCTCTATAAGCCTCTTATAGTTAATAGACTTGCTTCTTATTACCCTCTAATTAGCAGTTGCGACAATTACTCTAAGCAAGCTTTGCTTTTACAGATTATTTATAAACTGTTGTAGTATTTTAATTTTAAGATTGTTACTAATATACTTTACAGGTAAGTTGCTTACTTTTGCTAAGACTACTAAACTACTCTTCCTACACTAATGCATTTCTAATAACACTACTTAGATGTGCTAAAAGAACATTAGATATAGCTTATACTTTAGGCTTTTAAATAAAACATAACACTCTTAAAGTAATATACTATAGCTACATATAAAGTCTTTTAAAAGATAATAAATAACTAATATACTAGATAACTTTTATAAGCTAATTTTATAGCTAACTTATAAAAGCTAAGTAATAATAAAAAGTAAGTAATTATTAAGCACATACTTAAGCTATATATGTAAGGATTTTCTCTTTAGCTAGTAGCTATAGCTAATATAGCTAATTCTTTATGCGCTAAGCATAATCTAGGCTATGTTAGCATAAACTAGCCTAGTATGTTTATAAAGTGTTATCTAAAGCTTAAAGTAAAGTTTAAATGTAAGTATAACTATAAAAAATCTTTTTATAAAAATTCTAAGGTAATTTAAAGCTAGTTTAGCCTTATAAAGAATATTAAAGCTAAATATAGCATTTTAAATAATAACATATACAACTTTAATAAGATAGGCTTTATAATAGGCTAAATATCTACTAACTATACTTATACTTAAAACTTTACTTTAAGTTTTAGATAACACTTTATAAACATACTAGGCTAGTTTATGCTAATATAGCCTAGATTATACTTAGTGTGTAAAGAATTAGCTATATTAGCTACAGCTACTAGCTAAGAGAAAAATCCTTACATATATAGCTTAAGTATGTGCTTAATAATTACTTACTTTTATTATTAACGTACTTCACAGGCGAGTTGCTTACACACCTAAGTTGCTTACTTTTACTAAGACCCTACTAAACTACCTTTTCTACACTAATACATTCTAACAACACTACTTAGATGTGCTAAAAGAATGTTAGATACAGCTTACACTCTAAGCTTTTAAATAAGACATAAAACTTTTAAAGAAACATGCTGCAGCTATGTATAAAGTCCTTTAAAAGACAATAAATAACTATAGTGCTAGATAACTTTTACAAGCTAATTCTATAGCTAACTTATAAAAGCTAGGTAATAAGAAAAAGTAGGTAATTATTAAAACTATACTTAAGCTATATGCGCAAGGATTTTCCTCTTAGATAGCATTTATAGCTAATATAGCTAATTCTTTGCGCGCTAAGCGTAATCTAGGCTATGTTAGCATAAACTAGCCTAGTATGTTTAGGAAGCGTTATCTAGACCTTAAAGTAACATTTACACATAGTACAACTATAAAAGAGCTTTTTATAAGGGTTCTAAGGTAATTTAAAGCAGGTTTAGCCTTATAGAGAATATTAAAGCTAAGTATAGTATCTAGGATAATAACATATATAACTTTAGTAAAATAAGCTTTATTATTGTTACAGTCTACGGTTGGACCAGCGTAACTCCACCGGAGTGCTCCACAATACAGCTGGTTTGGGGCAGGCTTCGCTTACGAACCAATCGGAGGACACGGAAGCGGCGCAGCTGCCCGCGGTCATAGAAGAATGCGTTATCTAGTAAGGAAGTAGGACGCGAGTCCTAAAGAAGTCTTAGCAAGTTTAGATAAGCTAAGCTAAGTTAGCAGTACAGCTAATTTAGAGAGCTTGCCTAAACTTGCCTAAACTCGCCTTAGCGCTCTCCGCACATGTATATAGTTCCTGCATTAAACAACCTTTAGAAGGCGTGTTTAACGTTTAGTTTATTCTTTACATAAACTAAGTAGCATTTAGCTTTCTAAAGAGCTGTAATACTAATTGTATATCTTGCACTATATATACCTCTAATTCTGTCCAACAGGACTGTTTGACCCGGCCTCCCTACTGCCGCACACAGGGCAAACCACGATCCGGTCACTCTACTCCCCTCTAATAAGCCCATTAGCCTGTACGTAGGACTGTACACCCTACTAGATTGGCCCCTTACCACCCGTCCTACTTCCCCCCTAGGAACAATTATAAGACCTGAGTGCTTCCACGAAGCAAGGATTGTAACAATTATAAGCTAAATATTTATTAACTATACTTACACTTAAAACTTTACTTTAAGCTTTAAATAACACTTTATAAACATACTAGGCTAGTTTATGCTAACATAGCCTAGATTACACTTAGCGCGCAAAGAATTAGCTATATTAGCTATAAATGCTATCTAAGGGGAAAATCTTTACATATATAGCTTAAGTATAGTCTTAATAATTACCTACTTCTTTTTATTACCTAGCCTTTATAAGTTAGCTGTAGAATTAGCTTATAAAAGTTATCTAGCGCTATAGTTATTTTTTTTAAGAGACTTTATACATAGCTATAGCATGTTTTTTTAAAAGTTTTATGTTTTATTTAAAAGCTTAAAGTGTAAGCTGTATCTAACATTCTTTTAGCGCGTCTAAGTAGTGTTGTTAGGAATGCATTAGTGTAAAAAGAGTAGTTTAGTAGGGTCTTAGCAAAAGTAAGCAACTTAGGTGTGTAAGCAACTTGCCTGTGAAGTACGTTACTTAGCTTTTATAAGTTAGCTATAAAATTAGCTTATAAAAGTTATCTAGTATATTAGTTATTTATTATTTTTTTTAAAAAACATTATATATAGCTGTAGTATATTACTTTAAAAGTATTATATTTATTTAAAAGCCTAAAGTGTAAGCTATATCTAATGTTCTTTTAGTGTGTCTAAGTAGTGTTGTTAGAAATGCATTAGTGTAGAAAGAGTAGTTTAGTAGAGTCTTAGCAAAAGTAAGCAACTTAGGTGTGTAAGCAACTTGCCTATAAAGTACGTTACCTTAATACTGTAACAGCACAGGCAAGACAATGGGTCCGAATGCGGTAGGAATCCACTCAGAGGCATATAGGAGTGCGTGGGGACTTAATAACCTAGGAATCTTATTAACACCTATAGGCCTTGTACAAAGGATATTAGAAAACTACTAAGGTAGCTACAGAGGCGAGTTGCAACTAAATACATAGGGGAAATAGAGGTAATAGTAGAGGGCAGGGCAGAGTTGGGGCTAGGTTAAGTTAGAGTTAAGCTAGGGTTAGAGCTAATACAAGTGTAACGGCACAGGCAAGACAATAGGTCTGAATACGGTGGGAATCCACTCAGAGGCATATGGGAGTGCGTGGGGACTCGGAACCTGGGAATGCCATTGACACCTATAGGCCTTGTACAAAAGGATATTAGAAAACAACTAAGCTAGGTACAGGGGCAAGGTGCGACTAAATACATAAGGGAATAGGGGTAACAGCAGGGGGCCGGGCAGAGTTAGGGCCAGGTCGAGGTTAGGGCTGATACAAGGGCCTTCTGGAGGTTCTAGGCGACTTAAGATGGAACAATTTATAAGGATTGTTATAATAAGGACCCTTTAGATAGGTTCTAGGCAACCTAAGATAGAACAAGAATTGTTACACTACCCCTCTCTCTATAGACTAATAGTCCCTATTAGTAATTATTATAGTATAAAGTATTACTGTTATGTTCTTTACCTTCTTAAACTAAAACTAGTCTAATTTAGCTAGGTGTTTTTACTCTAAAATATTCCTTTGCACTACTAGTAGTGTTCTCTAAACTAAACACTACACATACAGTTATTAATTATTAGAGTAAGCGTAATACACTAGAATACCTAGTTAAATAGAAAGAATACCTACTCTCTAACAACATATAGAAACTTAGAAAGAACCTAACAAGAGCACCTTAAATTCTCTAAGCATAGAAGTAAAAGTTCTAGGTAAAAGCGCTAGTAAGTCTAAAGACAGCTTTATAAAAACTAAAGAAAAAGAGCTAGCTTTAAGAACTAATAAGCTACACAGTTGCTACGCTAGAGGCAGTAAGAGAACTTATTCTCTAAGCTTCTTCTTTAGGCGCTTAAGCTGCTTAATTACCTTATTATTCTTATAGAGGAGTGTGTTCTGCTTCTTTACTACTAGCTTGCGCTGCTTCTAAAGGTTTGCAAGACAGGCGTAGGCCTCCTAATAACACTTATAAGCTATATAAAGGGCTTCTATTACTGCATATAATGCTCTCTCTGCCTCTTTCTTAGCCTTCTTCTTAGCTTTCTCTTACTTAGTAATTTTACGCTTAATGTCCTCCTTAGCACAATCTTAACAGTTCTACTAAATGTTAGAGATAAAGAAATTACAGTAATTTCTCTTTTTAGTGCATTAAAGGCACTTTAAATAAGACTCTAAAGAAAGTAAGTAAGAAACACTAGTAAAACAGCAGGGACTATAAGGCGCTATACTTTTAAATAAAAAATAGTAATAACAGCGCAACTAATAAGCGCAGGCAGTGTAGAAAGATAAGAGGTAGGCAACTAAAGGAACTAAAGCTATTAGTACTAGAAAGAATAATAAGAGAGATGTACAATCTTATAGATAAAAAGCAGCCTTAGAGTATAAGTACTTCTTTAGGTAGCATAGTGTAGGCTTTAGGACAAAGCCTAGGGAGAGAAGAGCAGATGTTATAACTACTAGCTAGAAGACACTGCTAAGCCTAATTCTAGCTTAGAAAGTAAGGTAACTAGGGCAAGAGTAATAGTTAGAAAATAGTTATAGGTTACATAATAAGGTTAGTGCTAAGCAAAGACTGTAGCTAATATAGTTACTGTTGCCTGTCTTAACAGAAGCAACAACAACTACAACAACTACAGATCATATGTATATAGAGCTACAGATTTCTATTGTTAAGAGATCTGTTATAATTCTTTAAAAGTCTTTAGGCACTACTTAAATACTATTGTCTTCTTGTTCCCCTATTTACTTCTCTACACTAAGCACTCTACTTAACTTAGCTACAGCTCTTATTAGTAACCCACCCTACACTATTGCTTAATTACTAGTAAGTGGCATTGCATACTCTTATCCTACTAACCTCTAACTCTATTTGTTACTAAGGTCACGTAATCACGTGACCTTACCTACTAATACATAGAATAATTGTAACAGTAACATAGTGCTGCTACTAGGTTTTCTTTTAACATTAAGAGTTTTAATTAAGCTTAATAGGCTACTAACTTATCTCTTAAAGTTATTTAAACTTCTTTATAGGTTTCTAGTAACTCTATAAATAGTTCTTAAGTTTCTATGTGTTTTCTCTAGTAAAGTACTCTTTCTATTTAACTAGGTATTTCTCTTATCTATTAACTTTTTATTTAGCCTTAATCCTTTCTACTACATATTTATTAGCCTTGTTTAACTATATTTCTTTTATATTAAGTAGTATGCTTAGGTCTGTAAGTTCTAGTTTGCTAGCGTAGAATAGCAGGTGTATTTATATAGTTAGAGGTAATTATAGTTTATGTAACGATTCTACGAATCGTTCCATCTCGGGTCGCTCGGATCCTATCCGAAGGGTCCCTGTATCGGCCCCGACTATGACTTGACCCTGTCCCCTGCAGTTACCTCTATTCCTTTATGTATTTAGTCACACCTCTCCCCTTAGCTAGCTTAGTAGTTTTCTAATATTCTTTTGTATAAGGCCTATAGGTGTTAATAGCATTCCTAGGTTTAGAGTCCCCACGCACTTCTATATGCCTCTAAGTGGATTTCTACTGCATTTAGACCTATTGTCTTGCCTACACTGTTACATTATATTAAAAAACCTACTTTTACTAGTAATAGCCTTATTAATAATATTACATTAATTATTTATTTAACTATGTTTAACTCTAAAAAGCATCTAATTTAGTTTAAGTTATAGTTTTTATAACGTACCTAACGGGTTGGCCGGCCACACAGGTTAGCCAGCCACTTTTGCCAAGCCCCTACTAAAACTACCCTATTCTCTCGCAAAACAGCCCACTTTAGCCCTGTATAAAGCAATATAACACAAGATATTATTTAGAGTCTACTTCTGCTACTTACTTACACATACGCAAGTTATGCCTAGTCTAATTACACTGCTTATATTACTTTTAACTTAGCTTACTTTCTTTAGCGCGCACTTATGTCTTTAGCTTCTTCTTATTACTACGCGCTCTAAACTCCTTTAGAGTAGTTAGACAAGCTCTATTCTTAACTATTAAGGTCTTTTCTGCCTAAATCTACTTTCTTTTATATAATCTATGTTATGTAGCAGCTTTATTTACTGCTTAAAGCTTTATAATCTTATAGCCTACTTTATTATGTTAATGCCTTAGATAACTATTGTTTACTTTTTATTACTTTACTATATTACTTTTAGCTGTCCTTGTCTCTTTAAAGCTATAATAACTGCTCTAGTTAATATCTAGCCTATTATAAAGCCTAACTTGTTAAAGTTATACGTGTCTTTATTCTAGATACTGTACTTAGCTTTTATGTTAGCTACTAGGCAAAACTAGCCCTAGATAACCTCTAGATCCTTATAAAGCACTCTCTTATAATTATACTTATAATTAAACTTTATTATAAACTTAGAGCAGTGCTTAACTTATATACTAGGCTAGTTTAAGATAACCTAGCCTAGATTGCGCTCTGCGGGCAAGAAATTAGCTATATTAGCTACAGCTATAAGCCTAAGAGGAAATATGCGTGTAATAAGCTTAAGTATATACTTAACAACTACCTTCTTTTTAAGCTTAGTTAGATTCCTTAATTTAGGCTAGCATTCTGCTTGTAAAGGCTGTCTAGCGTGTTAATTGCTTAGTGTTATGTAAGAGACATTATAAATAGCTACAGCGCGTTATAAGAAAAGTTTTAAGTCTTATTTAACAGCTTAAAGAGTAAGCTATATCTAACATTTTTTAGAAGATTTAATCTAGTGTTGTTGTTAAGGCATTATATAGATAGGTAGAGTTTAGTAGGGGCTTAGCAAAAGTGGCCGGCCAACCTGTGTGGCCGGCTAACCTGTTAGGTACGTTATACTATTATATTAAATTATTTAGTTTAAGTTATAGTTTTTACATACTATTATATTAAATTATTTAGTTATTATAAATAAGATCTTAAAAACTTTTTATTAACTAAAGCTTTTAAGTTTAGAACTTTTTATTTTTTATAATTAAAATTACTTTTAAAAAATTTGTAAAAAAGTTACAATCCTTGCTCTATTAAAATAGTATTTTCAAGAGCACTACAGCCTATGATGATTATAGCGGAGAGGGGAAGGACTTTGCTAGATCGGGTGTACAGTCCGTCTAGCAGAGTATAGGGAAGGGCGAGTGTAAGGAAGGCAGGTTGTAGTTTAACCTAGCAGCTGTATAGAGAGCTAGTAAACTAATCTAGAAGAATAAGATAGAAGGTATATATAGTGCAAGATATACAAGGCAGTAAGGTCCTCTTTATAAAGGTATTAATGCCTCTTAGTCTATTATAAAGATAAAACTAAACAGTAATTATAGCTTTCTAGCTATAGTTGTAATTAAAACTATATACATAAGGTTTGCATGCGTTACAGGCGTTGCATGCATATTTAATCTTGCCTGCAAGGCCTGCGTAGCCTGCTCTATTAAGATTCTTATTAGATAACACATTTCTTTATACACTTATCTAAAAGCTAAAGCTATTCCTTATCTAGCTTGTTACATAACCTATCTAAAATAGGGTTAAGAGTTGTCTAACTAACGTCACCTATGCTATAAGGTATAGCTAATTAGATAATTACAGCGTACTTATTAGCTGTAACACGCAGGCTTCTCTCCTAGTTAGTGTCCTTGCTGTTGCGTTTACACTGCTGTAAGTGTTAAGACTTCTTTTTAGTTAGTATTTGTCTATCTATAAATTCTTCTTAAACATTTATCTTTTTTAACTATGCCTTGCTAGTCTTTCTATCTTTCTGCTACTGCTTATTGCCTTTGTACTGTTGCTTACCTTAACCTACTTTGCTGTACTAAGATGCGCCTGTGTAGCGTTTATTATTTAAGCAGTTTCTCTTGCGTGATAACCTTATTATTAAATAAGTGTGTAAAATGTGCGTAGAAGAGTAGTTACTGCAACACTTTTGTCTCTAATACTGCATAAGATTGCCTTAAGTAGAAACATAAGAAGTTATTAAAAGAGTTAGAAGTAGCTTAACAAAAAATGTGTAAGAAAAAAAAGTTACTAAAGTAGCTTTAGTTATCTATGTTTTAACAGAAAAGAGCTTAAAAGCAGTTAAAAGTGCTAAAGAATTAAAGGGTAAAATATTTAGAAAAAGACCTCTTATCCCTAGATAAGCTTAAAGCGCTTAAGGTAAAAGCTGCAGGTCTTCCTCCTCCTTAGCTCTTATTAAAGAGGCAAGAACTTCCTACATTATAGCTAGCTAATGTTACTATAGTTTTAACTAATATTAATGTTTTCTAGTCTAAGGAGCTTTCTCTAGAATAGTTTTATTTAAAAAAACTCTAAGTATTTATAAAGAACTAAGAGGGCATTTAATAGGCTCTTAATAAGTTTCTAGGTGCTTTTACTAGTAAGCTATTCTTTTTATTTAATTAGGTACTTATTTTCTTAGTAGTCTAAAATTTATTTAACTTTATATTCTACTTCTTTCTCTTTCTATTCTATAGTAGCTAGTAGTATATTTCTAAGCGCAAGTTTAAGCTTAGAGATATAAAACTAAAGATGTATTTGCATTTTCTTAGGTAACTTAAGTTTACAGATGCTAGGGTGTGTTTATATAACTTAGTAAAGTTTTATGTGTTTCTTAGTAAGCTTTTTAAATAGTCTAGGTGTTCTAAGGTTTTTTATGTCTAGGTATACATAGTTATTTAAGTATATTTCTAGTGCTAGCTACTGTTTTTAGTTTACTGCTTTTTTATAGCGTTTTAGGCTAACTATGCTTTCTTAGTTAGTTTCTAATGTAGTTCTAAAAGTCTAGCAGTCTAGCTAGTAGCTTCTAGGGGGTCTGTTAGCAGCATGCTATGCAACTTATATTATAAAGAGTATCTAAAATTAGCTTTATACAGGGTTTCCTTAGTTATAGCTAACTTTATAGTGTTAATTACAAGTTATGCTATTAGTAGCTATTCTGCCTAATTATTTTATTTATATAATATATATTTACATAGGTACTTTTCTACTTCTGCGTTTACTTATTCTATTTGCCTATCTATTTATAGGTAATAAGCTGTAGAGAGCTTATGTTTAATTTCTAAGTGCTTAACTATAGCTGTCTAGTATTTACTTGTAAACAACTTATCTTAGTTAAAGATAATAGTCTTTAGGTAACTATAAGTAGCTAAAATATTCTTTTTTAGTTTAAACATAAACTTTTTAGCTATAATGTTTTTTAAAGGCTATAAGTAAATAAACTTTGCAGTCTTATTAATAACTTATGTAATTATATTATAAAGCCTTTTTATACTAAGTTTATATAACAGTAGTAGCCTAGTAATAAAATCTATAGTTATTATAGTCTATAGTTAACTTAGCGCTGTAATTAGTTAAAGTAATTTATAAAGTTTATATTGTTGTAGGTTATTCTTATTGCACATGTTGCATTCTTGTAGGACCTTAGTGCATAGGTGTTTTAGCTAGGGCACCTTTTATAGTATTACATCCTTAATCTTTTTCTATAGTAATCTAATTCCTAAGTGCCTAAACATAGAAGCTTTATAGTATTCCTTTATAAGGTTCTTCTATTCTTGTTTAGTAATTATTAGAGTACATAGTAGTTCTTTTTAGTTTAGTTCTTTATAGACTAATCCTTTAGAAGTTTTATAAAATATTATAAATTCTTTAAAGTTCTTCTTATTTTCTGTAAAGTAGTTATAGCATTAGCTAAGAGTGTCTGCCTGCTAGTTACTGCTTTCTGCTACATGTTTAATAATAAAATTAAATTAGGCTAGTTCTATAGCCTATTATACATGCATTAGCAATAGTTTTTTAGTTATTAAGAAAGTAATAAAGTTTACATAGTTAGTAAAAATTATAAACTATTATGTAAGTTTTTAGAGTTTAACTTTCTAGTTTCTACATGCATTAACTATAGCTTTTAGTTCTTTATCTAGAATAGTATAGTTTTGTTCTAAAGGCGCAAACTTAGCTAAATAGTAGGCTATTAGGTGCTATTAACTATTCTCTTGTTTTTAGAAAAGTGCTGCCCCCTCTGCTCTTAAGAAAGCATTAGTATGCACTTTTATTTCTAGTGTAGAGTTGTACATTCTAAGAACAAGGTAACTTGTTATAATTCTTTTTAATTCCTAGAAAGCATTATTTATTTCTGTTATCTATAGAAATTTCTAAAAAGATCTTTTCTTTAATGTAGCATTTATAAAAAGTAGTGCAATTTTTAAATAGTTCTTAATTATTCTCTATACATGCCTAGTAAGGCCTTAGAATCCTTTAATTTCTGTAATAGTTTCTAGTGTTAGCTATTTAAGCACTTTAGTTACTTTAGCAAAGTTTATTTTTATCTTTATTTTATTAATAATAAATCCTAGGTATTTAGTTTTTTATAACGTACTTCACAGGCGAGTTGCTTACACACCTAAGTTGCTTACTTTTGCTAAAACCCTACTAAACTACCCTTTCTACACTAATGCATTCCCCACAACACTACTTAGACGTGCTAAAAGAATGTTAGATATAGCTTATGCTCTAAGCTTTTAAATAAGACATAAAACTCTTAAAGAAATGTGCTATAGCTATGTATAAAGTTTTATAAAAAATAATAAATAACTATAGCGCTAGATAACCTTTACAAGCTAATTTTACAGCTAAATTATAAAGGCTAGGTAATAAAAAGAAGTAGGTAATTATTAAGACTATACTTAAGCTATATACGCAAGGAATTTCCCCTTAGATAGCATTTATAGCTAATATAGCTAATTCTTTGCGCACTAAGCGTAATCTAGGCTATGTTTACATAAACTAGCCTAGTACATTTATAAAGCGTTATTTAAAGCTTAAAGTAAAGTTTTAAGTGTAAGTATAGTTAAAAGATATTTAGCTAATTATAAACTCTATTTTACTAAAGTTATATGTGTTATTATCCTAGATGCTATACTTAGCTTTAATATTCTCTATAAGGCTAAACCTGCCTTAAATTACCTTAGAACTCTTATAAAAAGCTCTTTTATAGTTATACTTACGCTTAAATGTTACTTTAAGCTTTAAATAACACTTTATAAACATACTAGGCTAGTTTATATAAACATAGCCTAGATTACACTTAGCGCGCAAAGAATTAGCTATATTAGCTATAAATGCTATCTAAGGGGAAATTCCTTGCGCATATAGCTTAAGTATAGTCTTAATAATTACCTACTCTTTTTTATTACCTAGCCTTTATAATTTAGCTGTAGAATTAGCTTGTAAAGGTTATCTAGTGCTATAGTTATTTATTATCTTTTATAAGACTTTACACATAGCTATAGCACATTTTTTTAAGAGTTTTATGTCTTGTTTAAAAGCTTAAAGTGTAAGCTGTATCTAACATTCTTTTAGCACGTCTAAGTAGTGTTGTAGGGAATACATTAGTGTAAAAAGAGTAGTTTAGTAGGGTCTTAGCAAAAGTAAGCAACTTAGGTGTGTGAGCAACTCGCCTGTGAAGTACGTTATGTTAAACTTGCACTTTTTTAGTTATAGGTAAAGTTTATATTTTTAGAGCTTGTCTAGCACTAATTATACTTTTGCTACATAGTCTAGTTTATCTTTTTTTGTGTAGATAAAAATATTGTCCAAGTACACTAGTACAAAGATGTCTAGGTATAGGTTAAGTGCAGTGTTAATTACTCTTTAAAAGGTTATAGAGGCGTTAGTTAGCCTAAATAGCATAATAAGAAGCTTATAAAGTCTTTCTAGAGTTCTAAAAGCAGTTATCTATTTATGTTCTTTTTTTATTCTTTTTTTATTAAATCTGTCCTAGACATTAAACTTTGTAAAATATGTAGTTCTTTTTAGTTAATTTATAATGTCTTAAATAATAAGAAGAGGAAACTAGTTTTTAATAGTATTTTTATTAAAAGTTTTGTAGTTCTAGTAGACTCTAACCTTACTATTCTTTTTCTTTGTAAAAACTACTGCTAATGCTACTAGGCTGTTGCTTTCCCTAATATAGCCTTTTACTAGCATGCAGTCTACATACTCTTATAATGCTTCTTTTTAGGCTCTTGTTAAGGGGCGTAGCTTGTGCGTTTTTAGCTAGGGGTTTAGTTTAAAGTTAATTACATAATTCTAAGGTTAATATAAGAGAAGTTCTTCTAAGTTATCTAGGGTTTTAAACATGTTCTTATAGTCCTTATACTTATCTAGTAATCCCTTTTTAGGTTTTTCTATAATTTAGTAGATTTTTACCTAGTCTAAGTCTCTTTTTTTTTTTAAATTTTTTAAAAAAGATCTCTTCTAGTTCTTTCTTTATTATGCAGATAGCTTATGCTTTTAGTTTCTAGTAAAAGAATTTCTAAAGCTTCTGTTTCTTTAGAAAGTAACTTAATTCTTATTTAGCTTATAAGTGTATTAAGTAATTATTATTATAGCATGCTAACTATGTTATTTATGTGTGCTTAGATTTAGGCTGTATTATTATTACTTCCTAGTTAATTATAGGATTATGTCTATAAAGCTAGTTATATTCTAGTATAACCTAGTACTTTCCTCCTAGTAGTAGTATGTTTAGTAATACTTAGTTGTTTATAGTTTTAGTTTCTAAGGCTAGTTCTATAGTTTTAAGCTAGATTTATCCTCTACTATACTTAATTAATAATGTGTTAGCTAAGGATACTTTAAAGAGTTTCTTTTTTACTTTATTAGGCATCTTGTGTTTCTTAACCTAGTTAAAGTTAATTACAGTAAACATGTAGCTACTGTTAATTAGTGCAAGGCCTTTATAGCCTCTAAGTGTAAACTTAGTTGTTAGACTTTTTCTAAGTCCTTATTCTACAGCTACTAAAGTTCTAATATTGTAGTAAATTTTATTATAGTTTAAGCAAATGTCTTTTTCTTTAACACTTAAAATATTATGTATTTGTTTATCTACTTAGTTAGCATAGATTTTAAATTTCTAGTATTCTTTTATTATGCACTTTTTTACTAAGCAGTTAATGTTTTCTACCTAGTAATAATAAAAGAGTTAATTATTTTGTTAATTAGCTTTCTATTAGAAGTAATAGAAGGCGCAGTTAGAGGTATTCTTGCATTTAGTCTAAAGTTTTTGTTTGTAGGTAGGACCTGTACTATAGTGCAGGCAGTTTAGCATCTTACATGCTGTAGCTTATTTTATTAAAGTGTTAACATCCCTTTTACTTTTTTAGGCGCTAATTAGCTACTATTTAGCCTAGTGTTTAGTTAGCTAATATTAAACACAATATTTATTTGTACATAGGTACTATGTGTATAGGCATTATTCTAGATTAGTGCAGATTAGTATAGGCTGTACGTAGGTCTAGCGTGGATATTCTTTTGTCTAGATTATTTGCAAGGGGTGGCTTCTATACTTATATTAGAAGTTGTTGTGTTGCTTACTTCTATATAAAATGTAGTATTTATAGATTTGTTATTTTTCTAGCTCTTTTTATTATAGCTAGTGCTAAAGGTAGTGTGTTTATTTATTTATTTAATAAAGCTAGGGTCTAAAGAGGTGTTTAAAGCTAGTTAAAACCTTTTTCTTTTACTAGTATTTTTTTTAAAGAATTTTTATCACTCTTTTTTATTTAGTATGTTATAGTAGACTATAGCAATCCTTCTTATAACCTTATAAGTGTTATAGTTGTTATCTAGAATTACCTTATAAAGTCCTGTTTTGCAGAGGTTATAGTTATAAAGTTCTCTACATTTTTAGTAATCCTTTTATTTAAATTACTGCTTAAGTGTTACGGTCTACGGTTGGACCAACGTAACTCCACCGGCAGTGCTCCACAATCTAGCTGGATTGGGGCAGGGCTCGCGTATGGACCAATCAGAGGACACGGAGGCAGCACAGATGCCCACAGTAATGGAGGAGTGCGTTGTTTAATAGGAAGGACAGGCCACAAGTTTAGGGAGCTTAAAGGAGCTTATAAAGCTTGCCTTAGCAGACTCCTATAAACTCCTTCTGCTCCCCTTAGCACCTCTAGCATATGTATATAATCCCTATATTAAACAACCTTAAGGAGGTGTGTTTAATGTTTAGTTTATTCTTTACATAGACTAAGTAGTATTTAGCTTTCTAAAGAGCTGCAATACTATCTATATATCTTACACTATATATACCTCTAATTCTGTCTAACAGGACTGCTTAACCTAGCCTCTATACTACTGCATATAGGGCAAACTATAATCTAGTCTCCCTACCCCCTCTCTATTAGCCTAATAGCCTATACGTAGGACTGTACACCCTGCTGTTAGCCTCTACTACCTGTCCTACTCCCCTCTAGGAATATTATAAAACCTAAGTGCTTCTATAAAGTAAAGATTATAACATTAAATACTACCCTTTTTTAAAAAGTATAACTACTTAACATAATTTAAACTCTAACATAGCCTACGCAGCTCTGTTAGGATCTACAGAAGTTCCTACTTAAAGTAAAGCTATTTTAGCAAAATAAATTAACATAATCTAAGATAACATTAAAGAACTCTAGTAGATTAGTAATAAAATAAATAAACTAGTAAACCTTTAGAAAGAAGTTAAAAACTTTTACTAAAAAGTAGTAAAATTTAATAACTCTTTATTACTAATAAATCCCTACTAAGCTACTAGCCCTGCACACTAGATACATGCACTATAAGTAAAGCTAGCTAAACTTTAGAACATCTTAACTAAAAGAATAAGTATTATAGCTAAAAAGACTTTAAGACTAGCCTTTTTAAAGCTTTTTAAAAAATTACTAAAGAACTTTTACCCTTTTTTTACTAAATGCTACTTTTATATGTAATATAACAAAGATGTCTGTACGCAGCAGCAGCGTCGCGGCCTGGATACAAGCGATCACGCACGAGCAGGATCACGTATCTATGTCACATGATGCTCGTGCGCGAACCTCTGTGCGCGAACATCTAGATATCCCCCCTTTTCCTCTATACAGAGGAAAAACAAAGAAGTAATTAACACTAGTTACCTAACACCTCTATGCAATGTTTACACTGTGTAAACCTCTCTGTCTTATACGCATTTGCTAACACTAAGTGCTAGCTAGTAGAGAGTCTATTTAACACTAATTAGTAGTTTAAATACTATAAAAAAAGAAGCTTTTTTTATACCTTTTTATTTAAAAGTTTATATATAAAAAGAATTCTTTTTTTTACTACTTTAACTATAAATTAGTAAGAGTAAAGATAGAGTTTAATTTACATATAAGTAGCTATAAATCTTTGTTTAGTTACTTAAGTAAAAGTAAGAAACCTGTCTATATAATACTGTTTAAAGGTATTATATAAATAGTAGTGCTTATTTAATGCTAGAAGGTGTGTTTTGTCTTTTTACATAAAGCTGTTTAGAGGTAGTGTATAACAAGAAGTAAAACAGCGCGTAACAACACATAATTAACTACTATAAAGTAATAAGTAACACTAGCTTTATTTATAACTAGCTAACATAACATATTAACATATAACTAATATATACTTTTTATAGGCATCTTAGCAAAGACCCTAGTAAAGTAGATAAATATTAAAAATTAAGTAAATAAAATTAAACTATTAAATAACACACTTAAAAAAAAGCTTAATTTATATATAGCTAACTTAATTATAAAACTCTACATATTAAGTGTAATAGATGTATATATGCTTAAGAACTTTTAAAATAACTTTATAAAGTAAAAGCTTATACACTTTAAAAATTTTAGCTAACTATTTTTATAAAAACTAATTACTACTTTATAGAATAAAAGTATTAGCTTTAAAAAGGACATAATAAAGGCTACTATACTATATAAACTTATAAAAAAAAATACATGTTTACTATTTTACTAAAGCATTATATAAAACTATTACTACTATTACTAGTCTTAATATAATAAAGGATGTTTCTGTATAAATTACTTATAGACTTAATACTTTCTTTATAATTAGTATAACTACTTTATAATAGCTTACTGTACAAGAGTATAACTAGGCAGCTACATATTTCTATAGCTACAGCTTTGCATAAGATTCCCTAAAGCTTATACTTACTACATATAATTTAATTACTATATAATTTATACTAACTTTTACTTATATAAGATATTACAGCAGAGAACTTTACACCTAAAAAAGTTATATAATTCTAGAAGGCATAAAAAAAGAAAAATAACTATATAAGGTAACTATATAATATTCTAGCTAATAAGGCTATAGTATTTATTAAGCTCTACTAACACCTTACTATTTTTAAGGCATTATATATAAGCATCTTTTCTAATATTTTTAAAAAGCGCGCACACATGTTCTACTTTTATAATATTAGTCTAGGATAATTATAGAAGTTACTGTATAAGCAGCTTAGTAATTACTTTAATACTAACATAAACTATAACTAGTATTAGATAGATTAGATAATAATAAGCTTTATATAAAGTAAGTAAAAAAACTTTATAAAAACTTTATATAAAGCTTTTAAAGCTATAATTAATAAACTTACTTTTACTTAAAAAGCTCTTAGTTTATAATTCTAAGGTAAGATACTACTTTACACTACTATTATATAAGCATGCTAAGGGTAACTTAAACTTAAATAAGTAATGTTCTTAATTAAGCCTATATATAAAGCACTATATAGTAATCTTTATTTAGCACTTTAAGTTATAATTAATTAATAGAATAATACATTTATAAATAAATTCTAAAATATGTACTACACTAATAAGTAATATAGCTTACTATGTATACATAGCTATTAATAACATAGAAGAAGCCTAAAGGAATATAAAGGATTATTTAGACTATAGTTTTTTATATACTTAAAGTAATGCTTTATTTATTATAAGAAAAAATGTTAGTTAATAAATTAATTTTATATAAATTAATTTTATATAAAACGCTAATATATCTTTTTATATAAAGAATTCTATAACAAGACACTAACATGTAAGAAGGTAAATATATATATTTAAAAGTTTAAAAGTAAACTAAAGTAGAAAAAAAAAGTTGCATAATAATAATAACTTAGATAAAAAAAAAGGTAAGAAGATTATTAACTACTTTACTAATACTACATTTCTTTACTGTGCAACTGCAGAGAACATCTACAGCCTAGAACCTAAAGGATACGTAGAACAGTTTATCCTTAAAAATTAATACTGTACAGTATACTAAGGTAAACTATAGGATACTAGCATAGTAAAAATCTCTACTATAGAGAAGTTATAACTTAAAGCATACTTATAAGAATTCTCTTATATAAAAGTAGACTAAACACTAAGAAAGAAGAGTATTAGCTTTAAAAAATAAAAATTAATAAAATTAATTAGTACTATATAAATTACTAACCTAGTTAGTAATATAATGTATTACATTCTAGAGACTTTAACACTATTTCTACTATTACTAGTAGATGCTAACTAACTTAGGGTATACTTTAATAATATTTTAAATGTTATTATATGTAAAAACAAAACTACTATTTTTATTATATAAAAATAAGAACACTTTTTTCTTAATATTAGTAAAAAAAAATTTATATTTTTTTTTACTAAATTAAAACTCTACTGCCTCTACTACTAATTTAGACACCTTTGCATAAAGAGACTTTAGAAGATGCTAACTAGCGCTAGCTACAACATTAATGCTGTAGTGCTAAAAGAGATTAAGAAGTTTTGCTACCTCTGCTAATTATATAACTAGGCCTTATAAAAATTTAAGTTTATAATTAAAAATAACACCTACTTTAACTATAAAGTTATTATTAAAGTTATATAAATTAATAATAAAAATGTTTTATATGTTATTAATGTAGACATATTATTTTAGGCTGCTACATTTTTAAAATCTATGTCTACACAAGATACCTAGGATGCACTATGCAAATGCTAAATTAACACCTATTAAGAACTCTTAGACTATATTATGTATAACTCTAGTATAAACTTTACTTTAGAGGATTTTTAAGCTTATGTAAAGATTATAAGAGCTACATGTAGGCAGATGCCTATAAAAGCATATTAAGTAGTTAGAAAAGTTAAGCGTATGCATACACCTCTTTAATAAGTGTTTAACATCCTAAAGACTAAGCTAGGTAACTATATAGATAATAAGGCTATTTTGCAGATAGTAGTTAAGGCTCTAAACAACACAGCTAGCCTACACAGTCTAGTACCTACGCTGCTAGTCTTTAGGGCATACCTAAGAATTAACCTAGACTCTCTACTATTACTAGACATTATTACATAAGCAAGTGCTATATAAAAAGTAATAAAAATACTTTAAAAAAACTATATAAAAGTAAATATTAATTATGTAATTAACACTTATAATAGCTTTATAACATATAAAGTTCTTAACCTTTCTCTTAGCTTAAAGATTATAGCATAAAAAGAGAAGAAAAGCTAGACTAGCTTATATAAAATTAAAAGCATTAAAGAAAGAGATATTATTATTAAAAAAAATAGCTTACTAAAGCTTTAATATACACAAGTTAAACTGTACTATTAAAAAAAAAAAACAACCTACTTATAACAGATAACTTAGATAAACTAATTCTTATATAAAAAAATTTTCTAAAAAAAAAAAAAAAAAAACAGCTTTATAAAAATGTTA
>NW_022985163.1:101149-102951 GCF_010093535.1 Lindgomyces ingoldianus | reverse complement strand
AAAAAAAAAAAAAAACAGCCTTATAAAAATATTATAAAGGTAAAACTAGAGCTTACTATAAACTAAGCCCTTTAAAATAGTAATGCTGCACTAGTGTAAAAAGAAGATATAGATACTAGAAGAAGTAAAAGGTAAAGAAAACCTGCATAAAGTCTAGACTAAGTATTTCTAACCTAGAAAAAAAAAGATAATTAGGCCTTATTTATTAAGCTTTATATAAATAGTGTAATTACTATACTTAAAAAACTATTTAAGAAATTAAACTATATAAAGATAAACACTTTAATTACTAACAGCACTTTTAAAGTTATAGTGTATAACTTAATAAAGCATAAAAGTTAGATTTTTAACCTTTACTTTATATAAAAAGTAAAAAGTAAAATAACTTAACTATATAAGAAATTCTACTTAGTGTTTACTAGCTACTTAGATAAAAAAAAAAAAAAAATTCTTACCTAGTTACTAACTATTTAGAGAATAAGCTAGAGACTACTTTTAGCTATAAAAGTAAGCTTAAAAGCTATATATAAAATGCATTTTAAACTATATAATATTATATAAGTATATATCTAATTAATAAATAAGCTTATGCGCACACTATATATAAAGCTACTAAAGAAGATGCGCTAGAGCTTTCTACTAAATGTAATACTTTAGGGTGTATAACCCTTATATAGAGCTACTAAATTAGGACTATATTAGTTTAAGATATATTATAACTACTATAAAAAAAAGCTATATATGCACATTTTTTTATATAACTTCTACTTTTTAATTACTAATAAAGAAGAGCACACTTTTAGTATTACTAGCTTATAAACAGATAACACTTTAAGCATTATAATAAAAAATTTTATATAAAAAAAAAAAAAAAACTATAAAAAGCAAAGTTTTATATAAAAAGTAAAACTATTCTAGTAAAAAAGCAGCTTATTAAGTTTAATAGTAAAAGAATTAAACTTACACATAACATAGTAGTTTTTACTTAAAAAAATAAGTAAGCTACCTTTATATAATTAACTTAAAAAATAAAGATGCTGCATAATAATATATTAAGTAATATGTAAGAGAGGTATACATTGCATTTATATGTTAACTAAAAGCAGCATTTAACTTATCTATTACTGCATAAACTATAGACTTTTTACATAATAATATTAACACACTTAATACATAAATCTAATAGTAGATAGATAATAGTAAGCATAGTCTTACTTTTTTACTATTATAGCTTAATTATGTAAAGCTATTTATCTTTATAAATAAATTATTTACTAATAATAAAAACTTTAGCTTATAGCTAAGATTTTTAATTATATTAAGTAATAAAAACTATATAAAGTAAAGTAACTACTTTAAAATACTAGGTAACATTATACACTAGAATTTTACTAAGTGTAAAAGAGTAACTAGAAGTGTCCTTACTAGTAAACTATATAGAATAGTTAAAAAGTTTAATAATGTAGTTACTTTTAGTATAACTTTATAGTAAATTATATAAATACTTAAACTACTACTAATTTTAGTAGTAATCTATATAGATTTAAGGTTTTTATATAATTACCTTATTAAGCTAGGCACTACTAGTAAAAAGTAACTTATAATTAACATTATGTTACTTTGTAAATTATATAAGAAAAAAGAAATTACTAAAATAAAGTAAATTAATAGTAAAGACAACTTAGTAGATGTATGTATAAAAAAAACACTAAACTAGGCTTTTTAATTATTAGTCCTAACTAACTACCTCTCTGTCTAGATAAAAGCATCTGTGGACTAGCTAGATCCTGTGTGTAAAGATG
>NW_022985163.1:97341-101079 GCF_010093535.1 Lindgomyces ingoldianus | reverse complement strand
ATTATATTACTCTATAAATTATATAAGAAAAGGGAAATTACTAAGATAAAGTAAATTAATAGTAAAGACAACTTAGTAGATGTATGTATAAAGAAAACACTAAACTAGGCTCTTTAATTATTAGTCCTAACTAACTGCCTCTCTGTCTAGATAGAAGCATCTGTAGACTAGCTAGATCCTGTGCGCAAAGATGCCTTAGACTAACTAGACTAACAATGCCTTTATATAAAGCCTATTTCCCTTTATTTTTATTTTTTTTGTTGTACATACTTATTTTTTTTATTATAAGGATCTGTCACTGTTAGCACTATACAAAAAAAGAAAAGAGCTAGAGGATTGTACAGTAAAGCTTAAAAAATAAAGAATAAAAAAAAAAAAGCTATTTATATAGCATAACTAGCCTATCCTAACACACAGCATTACTAAGGCAAGTCCTAATAAATAAGGTAGAGTAAAGGCAGAACATAATTAGATAGACCTATATAAATAAAAGAGAGGTAATGTGTACAGAAGGTAACTCTTTAGACAAAAAGAAAAGTTGCTAGTGTCTGTACACAGCAGTAGCGTCGCGGCCTAGATACAAGCAATTACGCACAAGCAGGATTACGTATCTATGTTACATAATGCTTGTGCGTAAACCTCTGTGCGCAAACATCTAGATATCCCCCCTTTTCCTCTATACAGAGGAAAAACAAAGAAGCAATTAACACTAGTTACCTAACACCCCTGTGCGATGTTTACACTGTGCAAACCTCTCCGTCTTGTACGCATTTGCTAACACTAAGTGCTAGCTAGCAGAGAGTCTATTTAACAAAAGAAGCATTTTAAACTAATTTAGAAATAATATCTTAGATAAAACTACACTTAAAAGGCTTCCCTATAATTTAGTTCTAGCTATATATAGATAATTAGATAGATTTTAAAGCTAATAGTATAACACTTACTTCTAAAATAAAAGAAATATTTAGTAGTGTTAAAGCCTTTAAAGATGCTTTAACAGCTATTTATAGAACTTTAGATAAATAAAGAATTGCAGCTAATAAGCTAGACACTCTAACATAAAAAAAAGGCATAGCCTAGAACTACACAGCACACTTTAGAGAACAGCTAGCTATCTGTAGATAAATAAACTAAAAAGCTCTCTACTGCATGTTCTATAATAAGTTAAATAAAAACATTAAAGATAAATTTATACATAATAGTAAACTAACTACTTTTAAAAACTTTATTATATAAGCAATAACTTACAACAACTGCTATAAAAAGTGTAAAAGAGAGAAAAAGTAAAAAGAAACTTCTTAAAAACTAAAGTTTATTTCTAAAAAAAAAAGCCTTTTTAGTATAATAAAAAGCTAATAAATCTTAGTTATATAAAACATACATAGAGCCCTCTTTTAAAGAAAAACTAAGTTTTAGGACATAATAGGCTGCCTCTAATAAAAGAATAATAAAAGTAGTTAAAAAACAAAGCCTACTTAAACTATAAAAAAGTAAGATATTTCTGCTAAAATTACCTAGACTTCTAAAAAGAGGAGAATAAAAATACTACTATAATAATAAAAGCTATTACTACTAAATACAGCCTTATAGACAAAGAAATATTAAAAAAATTAAATAATAAACTTTACTAGTAATATAAAGAAAACTACTCTTTAAACAGCTATTTTAAAGCGTATTAGAAAGTAGCTATTTAAGATTTTAGTAGTTTAGATTTAGTATTATAGAACTTTATAATTTTTAAAAAATATAAAGAAGAGACTTAAATTTAAGAATACATTATAAATGTTAAAAAAAGAAAAAAATAGTTCTCTTTTTAAGATTAAACCTTTAGCACTTTAGTAAAAGAACTCTTTAGATAGTTCTAGAAATGTAAATGCTAAAAGTACAGTCTATAACATAACTACTTAAGTTATTACATAGTTATGCTTTACTAAATAAATATTAGCAATAACTACTTTACATTTAATATTATATAACAGATAGCTAAAGTTAAGTATAATATTATAAATAGTAAAAAATAATAGCAGTTTTTTATTAAAATTTAAGACTAGAAACTAGAAAAACTAGGTAAACCTGCTAGGTTTAAAGTACTAGAACTAGTACTTAAAAAACCTAAGACACTACTTCTAAGCCTTATAATTAGTAGAAAGGCTTTAGTAATATAGCAAAGCTATAGCTAGTGTGTACTCTGCAAAAATAACACCTATAGCACTAATAATTATTAATAAAAAGCGCACTCTGTATAGGTAGTATAAACGCAAGAATACCTCTAGTAGACTTAGAAAAGTCCTTTTAATACTCTACATAGACCTAACCACTGTCTATACCCCTAGTACTAGTGCACACAGCGTTACTATGTAAGGCACTAGGATAATAAGCACTAAACAAGTTAGTAGCCTACATAGAAAAAGAACTATAATAGATGCCTATAGTAAGGAACAGCCTTAGCCTGCAAAACTATAAATTGCTACACCTGTTAAACTGCTCCCCTACATAAATAAGAAGGATAGGTAAAGTGTAAAAAATAAAATAACTATAAGTTTTATTACTTTTAATAAAAAGCAGTAAGAAAAGAAGACTACCTAATATTACACTACTTAGTAAAAAATTATAAGTGTAAAGCAGCTAACTGCTATAATAAGAAGCACTAAATCTATAAAAAAGAAAAAAATAAATTTAATAATAACTTATAAAACATTAATTCTTACCCCTTTCTAAATAAGAAGGCTCTTTATAATATATTAGCAATAGTTGTAGTAGGATAAGAGATAGGACATAGCCTAACTATAACTTTTATATTTAAAGAATAATTAAGACTAGCTCTTATTAATAGTAAATATACTTTTACTGCTATAAATAAAGATTAAGTAGATAAGTAAAGCATCTTTTTCTAAATAAAAAAAGTTTTATTTAAGGTAACCTTTACTAACACATCCTTAATTAAGTATAGTAAAGAATAGATTAATCTAAAAACATATAAAGAAAACTTAAAAACTTTAAATACTAAAAATTAAAAGTCTATAAACATACTTTTACTAGAAGGGAAATATAACATAATCTTAGGCTATAACTAGCTTAAAGCATATAACTCTGTAATTAACTAGAGAATAATAATAATAATAAAAAACTTTAAAGACTATGCGCGCATAACCTAGTTAGCATGCTATAATAACTTATACCTAGTTTATAAGTAAGTAAAGCAAAGTAGTAGTTACTACTTTAAGAAAAGAAAACTTTAAAAGTTCTCTTACTAAGAACTAAAAGTATAAGTAGTAAAGATAATAAAAAAGAAACTAAAAGAAACTTTTTATAAAAAAATAAAAGTAAATAAAGATGTAGAATAAATTAGAATCTTTAAAATTTAAGAAAAAGGCAGTATTCTTACTAAATATAAGGACTATAAGGACATGTTTAAAACGCCTACTAATCTAGAAGAACTGCCTCTACATTAACTCTAGAACTATGTAATTAACTTAATTAAAAACTATAATCTAAAAACCTATAGGCTTTACTTTTTAATAAGAACATAAAAAAAAGCTTTATAGAAGTACATTAACTAAATGCTAGTATAAGGCTATATTTAGAAAAGCTATAGCCTAGTTGCCTTAGCAGTAGTTTTTGTAAAAAAGAAAGAAAAAAAAATCTGTGTTTATTAAGACTATAAAACTTTAAATAATAACATAATCTGTTGAATAGACTCTATGCTAGCTATGCAAGGCAAAGAGGTTTGCACGGTGT
>NW_022985163.1:82931-97331 GCF_010093535.1 Lindgomyces ingoldianus | reverse complement strand
GGGGGGGGGTTGCAGGTAACTAGTGTTGATTCTTGTTTTTCTAAGTCTGTGCGAAGGAAAGGGTATTTATCTGTCTGTGCGTACAACTGTGACACAAGACTATGTTACATAACGCCTAACTGCGTATCTAAATACTGCTATTTAGGCACTAGCAACTTTTCTTTTTCCTTTGTACAGACCTTGCCTAGTTTGCCCTGCTTATACTACTAAAGCTTTTACAGCACAGCGCTCTATTTATTATCTTGTATAAGCTTAAGCCTATTAACTAACGCTTTAACTTTAATAGTTAGTTAGTTGCGCAAAACTAGTTTTTTAAGAGCAAAGTTTAGCGCCTTCTTTATATAAGCATTTACTAAGTTATTCTTCTTATTAATTTACCTAATTTTTATAATCTTCTTCTTTTTATATAATTTTTAAATTAACATAATATTAATTATAAGCTTTTTCTTATTTATTATACTAAGCTTTATAAGATATTTATACAAAGATCTTAAGTCTATGCATAGTACAATAGGTATTAGAGGTAGTCTAAGCATACATATAATCTAGTTAATTGTTGTGCTTAGTGCAATTACATAGTTAAATCCTTCTACTATTCTATATAATTTACTAGCTAGTATAGAGCAGGTAACCTATTTACACTTAAAGAAGTTCTAGTGTATAATATTACTTATAATTTTAAAGTTATATAAGTTCCTAGTGCACTACTTTGTTTTAAAAATAATAAAAAAGCTAAGCTATAAACTTAGGTCCTTATTATTTATAAATAATTTATTAGTAAAAATAAACAACTTTATATAAAAAAGATTAAGTAGTATATATAATAATTCTTAATTCTAGTTATTAATTTACTATTAGATTTATACATTTAATGCCTTAATATTATTATATAACAGTAACACAACTTAAGCAGCAGTAGACAGGTTAAATGCTGCCTTAGGTTAATATACAGACACAATATAGGCACCTTGTGCGCGCTGTTTAATGTACTTTTATGTAGTGTCCTTTATATTTAGGTCTACTATATAGAGGTTCTTAGCTTATTTTTTCTAAGTTAATAAAATTATAGTTTTGTTTTATATAAGCTAAATCTTCTTTTTATTAAATTTTATAAGCTATTTATATAATAATATTATCTTAAGTTTTATATAGAGCTTAGCCTTTTACAGCTTTTTTTTCTTTATATTATGTAAAATTAGTTATAATAATACTAAAAGTGTTATCTATTTACAGCCTTATAACTCTAAACATTTTTATGCTTTTATATATAATTAATAGGCATAGATTATATAAAAAGGTTTCTATGCAAAGTTTATTTTTATAGTAGTTATAGTATGTCTTAAACTAATACAAGCTAGATTCTGCTGCGCTATATAGCAGTTATACAACTTTAAATATTATGCGCAAAGGAAAGCTTTTCTAGAGTTCTTTTAGTAGTTATGTAAATAATATTTATATAAGTTTATCTATTAACTATATATACACTTAAGTAATATTACATAGCTTATAGTGCATACTATATAAAGCTATTATTAATAAGCTAATAGCTAGAATTAACCTCTAACTTATTTTCTAAATTATAAAAGACTATATAAAGATTTTTTTTTCTTTTTATTAAAATGTTTTATAAATACTAGTCTTAATTTTTTATATAGCTATGTTAATTTCTCTTTAACTTTACATATAAAATAAAGGTTAAAGATTTGTCCCTTATAAACTAATAAATTATATAAAAGTACCTTAAATATACTGTCTATAATTAGACTCTTTATTTCTATATAGTCTAATTCTTTAAATAGTTTTCTAGGTGTTATAATTACACTGTCTATATAAAGCTTAATTACTAAAGTGTAGTTATTTTTTTTTTCTAAGTTAAAAACATTATGTCTTATATAAAATTTTTATATAGTCTTTTATAGCCTTTTTTAGCTATTTATAGTTCTAGTTTATATAATAAATCTAATACTACTTAAGAGGCTGTTTTATGCAGTCTATTAATTAGAGTTAGTTGCTTATGTAGACAACCTTTCTTTTATGCTTATAGAGGATCCTTTTGTACTAGGGCTAGTTTATCTAGATCTAGTAGTTCTTATGTAAGTTTATCTTTATCCTTTATATAATAATATAGCATAACTTATGTGCAGTAAAATTTTACTAGACTATTCTTTATTTTAATAATAATATCTAAGGCCTTAATTTTTTTTACTATATATAGTTCTATTTATCTTTTCTTTTTTTGCTACATCTTTACCTTAGAACTAAGTAGAAGATTTAAAACTTTATATAATGTTAAGCTATTTTAGGTGTTAATTATATAATTAATATTAACTTTTACTTTTTTACTTTAATGCATCTTTATTACCTTTTATACAGCATTAGCTTGCGTAGCAATGTTAGGGGATAGTGTAAAATCTATATTAATTCTTAGGTACATTCTAAATATAAGTAATATAGGTATAAGACTATTTAGTTTTACTATATTATTTAAAGCTTTAACAGCTATTTATAACACTAATTTATTATTTATATAATTATCTAATTCTATATAAAGGATGTTATATGCACGTTGCAGTAGTGCGTGCGCGCGCTTAATCTTCCTTATAGCCTAATAGGCTTTTACTAGCATTTGTTAACACATTGCTTCTATAATCTTTACATAATTCTAGAAATCTTTAGATGCAAAGTTTATACTAGAGTTATGTATAATATAATTAGGTAAGCTTTAATATGTGTTAATCTAATACTTACAGAGCGCGTCTTAGGTATCTTATATAAACATTAATTTTAAGAAGGTTACTGCTTAAAATAATATATCTATGTTAATTATATATAGTATGTTTTAGTTACTAATTTATACAACATTAATTACTATTTTATAATTAAAGTATAAATTATTCTTAATTATAAACTTAAATTTTTATAGTACTAAGTTATGTAGCTAATACATATAGTAGAACTTCTTAATCTTTTTAAGTATAAAAAAATTAGCGTTATGTCTAGTGTTCTTAAGCATTATGTAAAGCTGTTCTATATAGGAATAGCTAAACCTTCTATGTAGTTGTTAAAGTTTGTGTTTTATAAAGAAAGACATTAATTTTTTTTTATATATTAAAAAATAAGTAACTTTATTTATGTATAACTAAAACTTTAATTTTATTACTTTATACAATTACATTTTGTATGTTATTAAAGTACGCATTTATCTAGTCTGCGTTAGCAAGAGATAGTAAGAAGAGTGTTAGCGTATCTAGTATGTAATATATAACACTACTAACTAGATTAGTAATTTATATAGTACTAATTAATCTTATTAATCTTTGTTTTTTAAAGCTAATACTCTTCTTGTTTAGTGTCTAGTCTACTTTTATATAAGGGAATTTTTATAAGTATACTTTAAGTTATAACTTTTCTATAGTAGAAATTCTTATAGTGCTAGTATTCTATAGTTTACCTTAGTATACTGTATAATATTAATTCTTAAGAATAAACTATTCTGCGTATCCTTTAGGTTCTAGGCTGTATATGTCCTCTACTGTTGCACAGTAGAGAAATGTAGTAAAGGTAAAGTAGTTAATAATTTTTTTACTTTTCTTTTTATCTAAGTTATTATTATATAACTTTTTTTTTTTTTACTTTAGTTTACTTTTAAATTTCTAAATGTACATGTTTACTTTCTTATGCGTTAGAGTCTTATTATAAAATCCTTTATATAAAAAGATGTACTAGTGTTTTGCATAGAATTAATTTATATAAGAATAATTTATTAACTAATATTCTTTCTTATAGCAGATAAAGCATTGCTTTAATTATATAAAAAAGTGTAATCTAAATAATCTTTTATATCCTTTTAAACTTCTTCTATGTTGTTAGAAGTTAATTATATAAGAAAAGTTATATCTCTTATTAGTGTAGTACATGTCTTCTAGTTTATTTAAAAATGCATTATTCTACTAATTAATTATAACCTAAAGTGCTAAACAGAGGTTACTGTATAGTGCTTTATATGTAAGCTTAATTAAGAACATTACTTATTTAAGTTTAAGTTATCCTTAGCATGCTTATATAATAGTAGTGTAAAGCAGTATCTTGCTTTAAAATTATAAACTAAGAGCTTTTTATATAAGAGTAAGTTTATTAATTATAGCTTTAAAAGCTTTATATAGAGTTTTTATAAAGTTTTTTTACTTAATTTATGTAAAGCTTATTATTGTTTAATCTGTCTAATACTAGTTATAATTTATGTTAGTATTAAAGTAATTACTAAGCTGTTTGTACAGGACCCTCTATATCTTCTTAGGGCTAATATTGTAAAGGTAGAACATGTGTGCACAGCCTTTAAGAATATTAGGGAAGATGCTTGTGTATAAGGCCTTATAGATAGTAAGGTGTTAGTAAAGCTTAATAAATACTATAGCTTTGTTAGCTAGAATATTATATAGTTACTTTATATAGTTGTTCTTTTTCTTCTATGCCTTTTAGAATTATATAACCTTCTTAGGCGTAAGGTTCTCTGCTGTAATATCTTATATAGGTAGAAGTTAGTATAGATTATATAGTAATTAAATTATATATAGTAGGTACAAGCTTTAGGGAATCTTATGTAGAGCTATAGCTACAGGAATATGTAGCTGCCTAGTTGTGCTCTTGTACAGTAAGCTATTACAAGGTAGTTGTACTAATTATAGAGGGAGTATTAGGTCTGCAGGTAATTTGTACAGAGACATCCTCTATTGCGTTAGAACTAACACTAGTAGTAATAGTTTAGTATAATAGTCTAATAAAATAGTAAAAGTGTGTTTTTTTTTATAAGTTTATATAGCATAATAGCTTCTATTTTATTTTTCTTAAAACTAATACTTTTATTCTATAAAGTAGTAATTAGTTTTTGTAAAAACAGTTAGCTAAGATTTTTAAAGTGTATAAGCTTCTACTTTATAAAGTTGTTTTAAAAGTTCTTAAGTGTACATACATCTATTGCGCTTAATGTGTAGAGTTTTATAATTAAGTTAGCTGTGTATAAATTAAGCTTCTTTTTAAGTGTGTTATTTAATAGTTTAATTTTATCTACTTAATTTTTAATGTTTATCTGCTTTGCTAGGGTCTTTGCTAAGATGCCTACAAAAGGTATGTATTAGTTATATATTAATATGTTATGTTAGCTAGTTATAGATAGAGCTAGCGTTGCTTGTTGCTTTATAGTAGTTAATTATGTGTTGTCGCGCGCTGTCTTACTTTTTGTTGTATGCTGCCTCTAAACAGCCTTGTGCAAAAAGATAAAACAGACCTCTTAGCGTTAAATAAGCACTACTATTTATATAATACCTCTAAATAGTATTGTATAGATAGGTTTTTTACTTTTTATTAAGTAACTAAATAAAGATTTATAGCTACTTACATGTAAATTAGACTCTATCTTTACTTTTACTAATTTATAGTTAAATTAGTAAGAAAAAGGATTTCTCTTATACATAATTTTTTAAATAGAAAGGTATAAAAAGAGCTTCCTATCTTACAGCATTTAAACTACTAATTAGTGTTAAATAGACTCTATGCTAGCTATGCAAGGCAAAGAGGTTTGCACAGTGTACACATCGCGCGGGGGGTTGCAGGTAACTGGTGTTGATTCTTGTTTTTCTAAGTCTGTGCGAAGGAAAGGGTATTTATCTGTCTGTGCGTACAACCGTGACACAAGACTATGTCACGTGACGCCCAACCGCGTATCTAAATACTGCTATTTAGACATAATCTAAAATTAATTTCTTTTACTAATTATATAAAACATTATAAACTAACTAAAAAGAACCTAGTACTTTATAAAGTTTAATATATAAAATAAATTTAATAAGATAAAGATAAAAAAAAATAAGTAGCTTATAGTGTTTAGAACTTTATAAAAACTCTATAAACTATTAGTAATGCTATTTAGCTTAACAAAGACTCTAGCAATGTTCTAGTAGATTATTAACACAGCCTTAAATCTATACCTTAACGTCTTTACCTTAGTATACTTAGATAATGTCCTTATCTATTCTAAGAATAGCCTAGAGGACTATGTATAGAAGGTATAAAAAGTCTTAGAAAAGCTAAAAAAAATATAGACTTTACTTACAGCTCTCTAAGTGCAAATTCTATGTTACTAAAATAGAATATTTAAGATTTATAATTAATAGTAAAAAAATAAAGATTAACTTAGCTAAAATATAAAAGGTACTTAAATAGCTAGAACTTATAATAGTTAAAGAGGTTAAAGAATTTCTTAGACTATTAAGCTATATTAGATAAATAATTAAGGACTATTTAAAAATTGCTATACCCTTAATAAATGCTACTACTAAGGAAAAGGTAATAGCAAAGTTTGTTTAAACCCTATAAATAAATAAAGCATTTATAGCACTAAAAGAAGCTATAACTGCTAAACCTATACTAAAGATGTACAACCTATAGCTAGACATAAAGATCTACACAGATGCATTCTTAGAAGCTAGCAGAGCTGCGTTGTATTAAAAACAGGAGGACAGAAGATAGCACCTAGTTGCGTACTACTCTGCTAAGTTCTTAGGACCTAAAGCAGGCTACAGCATACCTAACAAAAAAACTAAAAGTAATATTAAATGCTATAAGAGTATAGGCTATAAAACTACATAAAATAGTAAAGCTATTCTACATTATAACTAACTATGTAAATTTAGTTATATTTTTAATAGTAAAGAAACTCTTACTAATGCACATAAAATAAGTAATAGAGCTTATGTAATTTAACTACATTATTAAGCATATCCTAGAAGCATAAAACTAGTAGGCTAACGCCTTTAGCTAAAGGCTAGATTACTTTAATAAAGAAAAAAAAAAACTAAAAAGTTTACTCTTTTTAAAAAAACTAATAAAGAATAGATTTATAATAGGCCTTAACTTATAAAAGAATTCTACATGCTTATAGTAAATAAGTAAAGATAGAAAAACTTAATCTATAAATACTATAAATTCTTAATGTTTAGGCACCTAGGAATAGGCACCTTTTAAAAAAAGTTAAGAACTGCTATACTATAATAAATACTAAAGGTAAAGTAATTATACACTAAGGTGCTTAAAGAATGTAATACCTATAATAAAAATAATTTATAAAAGTATAAAGCCTATAAATACTTACAGCTAATTAAAGCTCTAAAGCAGCTATAGATAATAATTATAATAGACTTTATTATAAGACTTCCTGTTGAATGGGCTCCGACAGCTAGCTGCTTATGGTATGAGCACTTAGGTAGCAAGAGTAAGAGTGGTGTACAGTGTGCACAGCGTACAAGGTAGGTAAGGTGAGGGCAACATGTTTCTAGTTCTATTGCTCTTGTCTTTCCTCTGTACAGAGGAAAAGGGGGATATCTAGATGTTCGCGCACGGAGGTTCGCGCACGAGCATCATGTGACATAGATACGTGATCCTGCTCGTGCGCGATCGCTTGTATCCAGGCCGCGACGCTGCTGCTGCGTACAGACACTTCCCTTATTAAAAAAGCTAAAAATAGAAAGAATATATAATATAATTATAGTAGCTTTTAATAAAACTACTAAATACCTACACACCTAGCTATTAGAAAAAATAATAATAGTAAAAAAGTTTATTTATAAACTAGAATAAAATGTTATGTTAGTATATAAATGCCTTAAGATTATTATATCTAACTAAGATAAGCTGTTTACTAGCAGATTTTAGAAAGTAGCTATGTAATACCTTAGAATAACATATAAGCTGTCTATAGCATACTATCTACAGACAGACAGTTAGACTAAGAGAGTAAATGCTAAAGTAGAAAAGTACCTTAGAAAGTATGTCTCTTATACCTAAAATAATTAGGCAGAGTAGCTTCTAATAGCATAGTTCGCTATTAACATAGTAGAATTAGCTATAATAAAAAAACGCTATATAAAGCTAATTTTAGTTATAACTTATACTTTATGCTGTAAGAAAGCTAGCCTATAGACCTTTATAAGTTAATAGACTAGTTATTAAACTTATAAAACATATATAAGAAATTAGTAATTAAAGCTAGATTTAGTTAGAAAATAATAAAATAATATGTAAATAAATTATAATAACTAGAACTAGGAATTTACCTAGAAGACTACGCATACCTTAACACTAAGAATCTTAAGATATCTAGACCCTCTAGGAAGCTAGTAGAAAAAAAAAATAGAACTATATAAAGTTTTATAAACTTAATAAAATAATTACAAACTTAAGCTTTCTCTACATATAAAAATACACCTATAGTTCTATGTCTCTAGGTTAGAGAAAGCACTTAAAGAAATTCTCTTATCTATATAAAAATAAAAAGACAAGAAAATTAAGTATAAGGTTAAATATATTATTAGTAACTAAAAAAATAAAAAAGAATTTCTAGTAAAATAAAAAAAGTAGCTTACTAGTAAAAACACATAGAAACTAGCTAAGAATTTACAGAACACACAGCTATTAGTATAAAGGTACTTTTAAGCTTGTCTAAAAGAAACTAGCTAGGTAATAAGGCACCTATATTAAAAAAAATAGCTATGTTATTACTAAATAGTAGTAGCCTTTACAGACAAGTCTTAGCTAATAAAGGCTATAAAAAAAGTAACTTTTTACTTTAGCCTTTAAAGCTTTTATCTTGTTTAAGAAGGATAGATCCCTTTCTAAATACTTTACACGCTAAGCTTTTAGCAGATTTAGTAATTTCTAGATATAGTTTTACTTAGAATGCTTTTTATTCTTTGCCTTTAAAGTCTTTTAGACCTAATAAGACATTTTTTTATTAAGCTTTTACTTATAAACCTTTATAGTAGCAGCTTTTTAAAGAAGTGTCTTTTTTTTCTTCTTTAACTAATCCTACGCAGCATTAGAAATAAAGGTGTTGCACTTACTATGCTTTTTTACACACTTAACACATTTATTTAAGAACAGAGTTAACACACAAGATAGCTTTAAGAATTAGTAAGTGCTATAGGGCCTTATCTTTGTCTAGTAAAGAGGGTTAAAATAAAGGGTAATATAAAGATAGTAAAATAAACAAGACTAATAAGCTATTTAGCTTAAAAAAGATAAATATTAAAAATGCTTTTTAGTAAGTAAGCGCCTACTTTATAAATAAACCCTTACTAACACAGTTGTGTAAGCAGAGCAGTGAGGACGCTGCTAGGGAGGAGGGGCAGCGTGTTACAGTCTACAGTTAGACTAACATAACTCTACTAGCAGTGCTCTATAATCTAGCTAGATTAGGGCAGGGCTTGCGTATAGACTAATTAAAGGACACAAAGGCAGCACAAATGCCTACAGTAATAGAGGAGTGTGTTGTTTAATAGAAAGGACAGGCTATAAGTTTAGAGAGCTTAAGAGAGCTTATAGAGCTTACCTTAGCAGACTTCTCTAAACTCCTTCTGCTCCTCTTAGCACCTCTAGCATATGTATATAATCCCTACATTAAATAACCTTAAGAAGGTGTGTTTAATGTTTAGTTTATTTTTTACATAGACTAAGTAGTATTTAGCTTTCTAAAGAGCTGTAATACTATCTATATATCTTGCACTATATATACCTCTAATTCTGTCTAACAGGACTGCTTAACCTAGCCTTTATACTGCCGCATATAGGGCAAACTATAATCTAGTCTCCCTACCCCCTCTCCATTAGCCTAATAGCCTATACGTAGGACTGTACACCCTGCCGTTGGCCCCTACTACCCGTCCTACCCCCCCCTAGGAATATTATAAGACCCGAGTGCTTCCACGAAGCAAGGATTGTAACATTAAGTTCTTTTACTAGAACACCTATTCTAGTTTATTAAATAAAGTACTATTTTTTACTTTTTCTTTTATTTTTAATGTAGTTAACTACTTACATTAAATTTTGCTATTTCTTAAGAACTGCAGCTTATTTAATAGCCTTAGAGATACTATCTTCTTCTTAGACCTTAACCTTCTAGTAGTCTACTAGATAGTTAGGGGATTTATAATTAGCTCTATATCTCTAGCAGAGTTGTTTATTTAGCCTGTTATATATTTTTTCTAACATTAAGCTTTTGTTAGCATACATAGCTCTTATAGCTAACTCTTTATTTTTATTCTCTAGTTTCTTAGAGTCTAGGTAATTTTAATAGAAATAACCTACTTTTTTATAGTTAAGGTATGCCTTCTTTTTAAGCTATTTCTTTTATTCTTTATTTAAGAGTAGCTTTACACTTTTAAGGGAGTTGCTTTTTTTCTTTAAGAAGCTATATGTATGCTTAGTGTAACTAAGATCTATAGGTTTGCTATTAAACTATAGACTCTTCTTCTTCTTCTAAAACTAGTTAGGTTTTAATGTTATAACACCTACCTTTTTCTTTTTATAACACTTAGCATATCTTTTATTATAGGTAAGTGCTATTTTAATAAATTTCTTAAAGCTTTTAGGCTTCTTTAAGTAAGTAAATTTATTCTTAATTATATCTGCTAGCCTATTATAGAACATTTACTTAATAGCTCTTTAATTTATCTATCTACAGATAGCTAGCTATTCTCTAAAACAGGCTGCATATTATTAGACTATGCTTTTTCTTTGTTATAAGGAGTTTATCTTATTAACTGCGTATTTCTTCTAGTTAACTAGCCTGTATATAGTAGTTAGGGCTATTTTAAAGAAGTCTATGTCTTTAAAAACCTTCTATGTTTCTAGTAGTAAAGGTTCTCTATTTAGTTAGTAATTTATTTAATTATTAGTGTAAGGTTAAAACTATATAGCAGGTAACTCTTCTAAGTGTAGGCTTATCTATAAAATTATTTCTTTGTCTGTTTTAAAAGCGCCTTTATTATATTATATATAGAGGTGACACTTAGTAAAGAATAGTTTTAAGTCCTTAGCTATACTGTTAAACGCCTTAGAGGGGGTAAGGCGCAAAGTTTTCTTTAACTTAATACTAGTTTTCTTATGTGCTATGTTTTAAAGGTTAGCTACTTCTAGCTAAAAGGCTTGTAGCTATTAGTTATTTAAAGGCCCTTATTTTACTTAGTGCTAGAGGTGGCGCCTAAGTTGTTCTAACTTATTACAGAGATATAATATTTGCTAATTCTGCGCTTCTTCTATAGCTATAGGGGTCTAGCTAGTGCTAGCAGCTAAAGCGCCTGTTATGCTAATGTCTAAGGTTAAAGTAGCTATACTTTGCAGTTAGTAGTAATTACTGTTACAATTTTTGCTCTATTAAAATAGTATTTTTAAGAGCACTACAGCTTATAATAATTATAGCAGAGAGGGGAAGGACTTAGCTAGATTAGGTGTACAGTCTGTCTAGCAGAGTATAGAGAAGGGCGAGTGTAAGGAAGGCAGGTTGTAGTTTAACCTAGCAGCTGTATAGAGAGCTAGTAAACTAATCTAGAAGGATAGAATAGAAGGTATATATAGTGCAAGATATATAAGGCAGCAAGGTCCTCTTTGTAAAGGTATTAATGCCTCTTAGTCTATTATAAAGATAAGACTAAACAATAATTACAGCCTTTTAGCTATAGTTGTAATTAAAACTATATACATAAGGTTTACATGTGTTGCAGGTGTTGCATGCATCTTTAATCTTACCTGCAAGGCCTGCGTAGCCTGCCCTATTAAGATTCTTATTAGATAACATATTCCTCTATACACCTGTTTAAAAGCTAAAGCTATTTCTTATCTAGCTTGTCATGTGACCTATCTAAAACAGGGTTAAGAGTTGTCTAACTAACGTCGCCCGTGCTGTAGAGTATAGCTGATTAGATGATTACGGCTTGCTTGTTAGCCGTAACAAAAAAGTGCACTAAGGTAGAAACCTAAAGACTACTAATAACTTATTAAAATTAAAGATAACTACTAATGCTTAACTCTTAACTACTTTTAGACCTTAGTATAAAGCTAGTAACACGCTTTAGCTGTAGCTAAAGTAAAATGCCTACTACTAAAGCTAAATAACTACTAACTTTAATAGCTAAACTGTTTTTTATAAGACTTAAAGCTAAAAACTTACTAAATTTAAAGTTAAACTTTAGCAGCATAGCCTTTAAAAACTAAGTTACTTAATTAAGAGTATAAATTAAATAGCTAACTAGATTAAAAACTATTTGTTTTAATTAACCTCTACTAACTACTAAATTACTTTTAATAATGCTGTAAATTACTTTTACTATACTAATAGTAAAAAACTTTTTAGGCACTTTTAAGCTTTTTTAAAGCTACCTTACTAAACATATACTTAAGATTAAGAACTTTATAGATAGTAAAAAACTTATATTTAAATAATAGTAAGTCTTTATTATAAATAGACTTAACATTAATTTAGATTACTATTAGAGTAAGCGCACACGCATAGTGTTAGTATAGGGACACACTGCTAGTATTGCAAAGAAATACCTAGAGCCTAGATACTTAGCTAAATTAGATAACTTTTAGTTTAAAAAAAATAATTAAGCTTTTATAAGCTTACTTTATTAGTAATAAAAAAATAAAAGTGTAATAAGTGTTTTAAACTTTAAAAATAAGTAAAAAAAAGTGTTTTCTACTTTTAAAGCTTACTTTATTAGTGCTGCTATTAAAAAGTTTATATTAAAGTTAAAATAGTTTTTTTACTTATAAAAAAAATACTACTTAGCCTAAAAGTACTAAACTTAAGTTTTAAACATACTTAAAAAAGCTTTTTTAAGTTAATAGTAGCCTACCTAATAGCTTATAACATAGAAAGAAAAAACACTTTTACTATTTTAAAGTAAACTATTAACTACACCTAACACTCTAATATTAGACTTATTATAAATTAATTATAAAAAGTTTCTAGTAATACATCTAAGGCAGTATACTATTCTAGTGCACCCTAACCTGCACCTATGTTAGTACCCTGATCCACCCCGGCTACCCACCGTTAACCTAGCCAGACACCTGCCTCTAAAAGACAGACAACTCCTAGTAACTATTATAATTATAGTAAACTAGAACACTTTACTAGTAATTATTCTATCCTTAAAGTATAAAAAATTAAGGTAAAGTAATAAAAATCTAAGAAAAAGTTTATAAATATAAATAATTATAAGCTAGACTTTTTTTAAATAAAAAATAAAAACACTTAAAAAAACTTTTTATTCTAAGCTTAAATAAGTATAACGTAGTAAATATTAACCTATTACACTTATTTAAAGGAAAATATTTTTAGGTTTTTACTATTTTATGCTTAAAAGGCATTAAAGTTTAATTAAATTTTTTAGTTAATACTAGTGCACATAGTTTTTTATTTATTAACTTAATAACTACTAAGTCTTTATTTTAATTATTTTATGTTCTTATTTAATGTTTACTTTTTAAAGTTATAGTTAAGAGCTTTTAAGACTAAATCTAAGTTTCTGTCTACTAGTATATCTGCCTACACATGTAAATTAATAGTAAAAGCATCTAAAACTGCCCTTTTATAATTATAGACCTTAGCTTATAAAATTATATTATTAGTATTAAATAGTTATGTTATTTTAAACTCTAACTAGATATAAAAAAATTAGATTATATAGCTTAGTAAGTATTTTACTACTTATAAACCTTTACTACCTTTACTTATGTAATTAAACTAGCCTGCGCGTAATAAAGAAGTAGAGTTAGATATTAGACAACATAACACACTATAAAAAAAGGACTATATTTAGTAGTTATGCAGCCTAATAATTAACTGCATTAAGAGTTTACTAAGGCTACTAAAATTATACTACTCTTTTATTACCTATAGTCTAAAAACACTTAAATTGTTAATCTACCTATCTATTAAGAAATCTAGAATAGGTCTAAAGAACATCTATTACTTTACTATTACTTTTATTTTAGTAAATACTTTTTATTTTAACATAAAAAGAAAAAAAATAAGTTCTTTTTAACTTTTATTTATAAAATTAAGCATATAATTAAAGATAAGTAAGCCCTACTATTAAACAATAAATGTAAAACTAAAGTATTAGTAAACCTTTAATTACTATCTAAATACTGTTAGTACTAAGATGTATTTAGCTATACTGTAGCTTACTAATTACTAGCACATTGCCTATATAACTAAAATACTACAACAGTTCATAAATGATCTGTAAAAGCAAAGCTTGCTTAGAGTGTAAGGCCGGATGTCCCAGAACGGGCCAGTATGGCCTCACCTGACCTGTTTGGAGGTCGTATGACCTGTGCTTCGTATATAAGCATGAATCCTGACAAGCGAAGCTTGGCAGCGATTCGTCTCTCTTACAATACACTCCTATCTTTCTCTAAAAGCTTGCTCTTAGTGCTATTTGTGCTACTTACCATCCTATCTTTACATAGAGTAATTGTTGCAACTACTAATTAGAGAGCAATAAGAAGCAAGTCTATTAACTATAAGAGGCTTATAGAGAGCTTAGGCGCTAAGTGTCT
>NW_022985163.1:78559-81076 GCF_010093535.1 Lindgomyces ingoldianus | reverse complement strand
ATTTGCAGCAACATACTGTTCGAGCTTATTGCTCGTACTATGTAGCAGCTTTCGTCAAACGTTCCTCCTGTCTTGACAGTAGGTGCGCATATCTGACAGTTATATAGAGGTAATGTCTCTAGAAAAAAAGCCTTAAAAAGGATAGCAATAATTGTGCATAAGCTAGTGTTAGCGTAATAGGAAATTACAAAGCTTTAAGCAGCTAATAAGGCAGCTACATTTAGAAAAGCCTGCGCTTAACAGCTCTAAAGGAGGTTAGAGCACGTAGTGACAGAAAGAAGGTAAAGAAGCAAGTGTAAGCTTATTAGATTAAAGCACTGTTTCTAGGCTTCCTAAGATGAATGATGGGTTTGGATATAATGTATGGGATGATGATTGATTGTGTTGATCTATTGATCCTTTTTCTGCTCTACTCGTGTTGCTCGGCTTTTGTTTTTCCGATCCGAGTCCCTCGCGCACTAGCCCTATGCGCGACCAGCTTGCAACATGCTGCAATTTGTTGCAGAATATTGCAAAATGCTGCAACATGCTGCAATTTGCTGCAACATGCTGCAATTTGTTGCAAAATGCTGCAACATGCTGCAATTTGTTGCAAAATGCTGCAACATGCTGCAATTTGCTGCAACATGCTGCAATTTGTTGCAACATGCTGCAATTTGTTGCAACATACTGTTCGAGCTTATTACTCGTACTATGTAGCAGCTTTCGTCCAGCGTTCCTCCTGTCTTGACAGTAGGTGCGCATATCTAACAAAGCTAAAGTAGGTAAGCAATCCTAAAGGCGCTGCAGACAGTGCATTTAGACTAGGCATAACGCGCAAACGTGTAAGCAAGAAGTAGAAGAAGTAGTATCTAAATAATATTCTAAGCTGTACTCTACTCTATAGTGCTAGAGCGGGTTGTTATAAAGTTTGTTGTGGTGTGGTCTTGGCAAAAGTGAGCAACTCAGGTGTGTGAGCAACTGCCAATCCCCGACACACCGATGCGGCTGATGCCAATCCCCGACACACCGATGCGGCTGATGCCAATCCCTGACACACCAAAGTGGCTGATGCCAATCCCCGACACACCGATGTGGCTAGAGAGGTGGAACAGACGCAACTATCTATAATTTAAACATGTTTTACACAACGCATGCTAGAGTAAACTACATGCAAATTCACAGAAAGGTGCACCTATATTAGGTATACATTTTTTTTTAAAAAAGAATGTAAGAAATACCTAAGGTGACAGAGAAATAGCGTTACCGGGGTTTATCCGAAGAAATTCTGACTAACTAGCGCGTCCAAAAGAGGAGATTCTGCTCAACTTTTCGTTCTGCAAACCCGAATATAATAAGCAGAGCAAGCTCTGCTAATAAGATTGTCCTTACAGAACCTCTCTCTAACAGTTACAGCCCTTTGTACAAACAGAACGTTAAGGAACTAGAGGCAATAAAAAAGTACATTATAAATAATCTAAAATATAGCTTTATTAAGTAGAGTTAAAGCCTTTTTACATCTTTTATTTTTTATATATAGAAACTAAATAGCAACTTATGTATCTATGTTAATTACTATAAACTTAATGCTATTACCTGCAAGCAGAGTTGCTACTTTTTAGTAATAGCAATTACTTAGTAATTACTAAGTGCTAGTAATTACTATTACTATAAGCACCTAGTAATAGTAATTACTATTACTATAAGTACCTAGTAATAGTAATTTGTGAAGCTATGTAGAGCACCAAAGACATGAGGAACTGGATTGTATGTATTGCTCGAGGAGTCCTTTGCAGGAGTCTATATATATGCGAAATAAGTGGGTGGGTCTTGGCAACAGACTATGGTGCTGATGCATCTGCCGATGCATCCGACCATCGTGTGACGACACATCCGACACATCCGACTATCGTGTGACTATGCTGACGATGCATCCGAGTCATCAATGCAAACATAATTACTATTACTAGAAGCGCCTAGTAATTGCTATAGTAATTACTATTTTTCTAGTAATAGTAATTACTATTACTAGAGGTACGTAGTAATTACTATTTCTATAAATAGATATTTTATAGAAAGAGATTTTAAGTAGTAAAAGTAATAATTATTATAATAGTTGTCAGATTGAAGCACTGTTTCTAGGCTTCCTGAGATGAACGATGGGTTTGGATATGATGTATGGGATGATGATTGATTGTCTTGATTTTTCGATCCTTTTTCTGCTCTACTCGTGTTGCTCAGCTTTTTGTTTTGCCGATCCGAGTCCCTCGCGCACTTGCCCTATGCGCGACCAGCTTGCAACATGCTGCAATTTGCTGCAAATTGCTGCAAATTGCTGCAAAATGCTGCAAAATGCTGCAATTTGCTGCAACATGCTGCAAAATGCTGTAAAATGCTGCAACATGCAGCAATTTGCAGCAACATACTGTTCGAGCTTATTTCTCGTACTATGTAGCAGCTTTCGTCAAGCGTTCCTCCTGTCTTGACAGTAGGTGCGCATATCTGACACACCCCCTCAGCTTGGACATGCTTCAAGCT
>NW_022985163.1:65726-78199 GCF_010093535.1 Lindgomyces ingoldianus | reverse complement strand
ATAACATAGCCCTAAAAGCTCTTTCTATCTAGTGTATTATCTACAAATAACGCATTACTTGCTACTATAAGGTAGTCTTCTCCTCCTAATTAGAGTGCGTACGTCTGTGTCGCATGTAGGTACAGGATGACTTAATTAGCTGCATTCTAATGGTTAGATGCGGGATTTGTGAGAAACTGTGCAAGGCGTAATGTAGCAAAGGCAATGTCTAGTCTTATAGTAACTGCTGCAAAGAGCAGAGATCTAATCTTCTACTAATATTAATTTACTTTTAATAGAGTTGCAAAACTAGATTGCAGCATAAGTTTAATCCTACTTATAGGTGTAGTGTGCTGCAGGTCTTTTCTATTAGCTAGCCTAGCTATCTTATTAATATATAAGGCTTATAATAGCTAAATTATTTATTGCTGTTAATCTCTAATAATCTTAACTTTTAGAAACTATTATAGGTCCTTGCCTTCTATTAGAGTATACTTCTCTTGTAACTAGTCTACTACATGCTGTGCATCTGCTTTAAAGCTTTTTTTATACGCAACAATAAGGTTGTCTACATAAAAAAAGATAAATATTCTAGCTTTAGTTATATAGTAGGGTTTATATAGAATAGCTAAGAACCTAAGGCCTTTAAAAGTTATTATAAAATAGTATTACTAGAGTAAAAAAAAAATTTGTAGGCTATATAGTGCCTTTTAAAGCTTTAGTATTATACCTAGTTTCTAATAGCCTCTTAGCATCTACATGTAGATATTGCAGTTAATTACTGCATGTATAAACGTGTTAGTTATGTTGTATTATTTAAGCTCTAAGTTAAAGCGTGTAAATATTACTATTAGCATTTAAAATAAGTGTTTTGCTAAAGTAGCAGTGTAGGTATCTTATATAGTAATGTTTCTCTATTAATTGCTATAAACTACTAGTTACACTTTATATTTTTATAATCTATAGTGCTTATTAAGCTTGTAGGTGTACACCTATATATAATCTAGAATCTGCTGTCTAGCTGCCTTAATTAGCTTTATCTAGACCTTTATTTAGAATTTTATTATCTAATAACTATCTAAGTGCGTTCTTTCTGCTGCCTTAAACATCTTATGTAAAAAGTGCTCCTTTAGTTGCTTTTAAGTTAATAGTAGAGGTAGTAGCTAGCTTTTATAAAGTGTTTTCTTTTTAAATAGTATTTTTATTAATGCTGCTTTATTTAGTGTCTTACTACTATACTTTTTTACACTTTTAGATCTTATGCTAGCTATAAAAGATGTAGCTTATAGTATAGTCTTTAATAACTTTATTTAGCTTAGCTTTAGTGCTGCTCTAGCTATTAACTGCATAAGTAATGCTATAAGTAGTAGAGTATTTAAAAAAGATAGATAGTTATCTTTAATCTTTTTTTTTAATAGTAGCCTAGTAGGTTTACTTTATTAAAATTTAATATATTATTTATAGTGTTATCTTTATAAAATAACTTTATTTCTAGCTAATAACTAAGTGTTAGAAGCTTAATTATTCTAATATATATAGTATTTTTTTTTACTATATTATATATAAGGTTATCTATTAGGTCTTTAGGCTTACTACTAAAAATTAAGTGTTTATTAAAGATAATATTATATGTATAGATTACTTTTACTAGTAGTAGTATCTATACATAGTAGATGTTTAATAATTAGTACCTAACTAGATATTTAATCTACGCCTTTAAGTCTAGCCTTTATAGCTTAGATTTATTTTAATATATATTATTAGTTATTATAAATGCTTTATAGCTATAAGCTTTTAAATGTGTAAAGCTTAGCTTTTAAATTAACATAATAACTTTATTATTTAAAGCTATGTATGTAAAGAAGATTTTATATAGTGTCTTTTAGTTATTAGCATAGTTTAGCGTCTAATTATATAGGTATACGCTAGCTCTAGTAATATATAGCTATATGTTCTATAGTAGGTTAGCATCTAGTTGCATAGCCTATAACTTCTTCTTATTTACACCTTTTAAGCGTTTAGCTCTTCTGTTCTAGGCTTGTGTATCTAGTGCTAAAGGCTTAATAGTTATTCTATGTAATGCTAGCTAGCATTTTACCTCTAGTTTTACTATTATAATCTTATTATTAGCTTTAATAACTTTTATAGTAATATTATAATAGTTCTTTAGAAAAAAAGTAAAGATTATAAGAGCTTTAATAATTAATTTAGTAAGCTTATTATTTTTAAAGTAAAGGTCTTACTAGAGGCTAAAATACTTATTAGTAATTAGCATTTAACTCTGCTTTTTTATAATGCTTTATACTTTGTATATATAGAAATTAATTAACAGTTTTTTACTAAGTCTACTATTACTAATTTATAGTGTGTAGCTAATTTATTATTATATCTTAGCTTTACTATATAAGTTATATTAAACTATTATAATTTTTTTAATTTACACCCCCTTAGCTTACTATATAAGGTGTTAAAGTGTAGCTAGTTTAGAGTGTCTAAGACGCTTATGCTATAGCTCTATAAATGCCTTTTATAGACTATGTTTAGTTCTTGTGTTAATTATATGTATATAATATAAGCCCTTCTATAGTAGATAGTACTCTAACACTTATTAGCTATAAATTTTTATAATATCTCTAATTATTATCCTATCTAGGGCCTTTAAAGTAGTTAGCTCTGCTTATATGTCCTACTAAATTCCTTTCTGTTGCAGTAGGCAGAATAAGACTAGGTTGCACAGCAGGTCTAGGCATAGTGCAGCGTTATGTAGTATAAGACTATATACTTAACTATGTGTTTTATGCTTACTTTTTAGGCTTAGTGTAATTAATCTATAGCTTTAAATCTATACATAAAAGTTTTTAGACTAAACAAAGTCTTTTAGTGTTAGTAAATAATAGTTATAAATCTAATTAAAATTATTTATAATATAGCATGTTAAGCTTAAGTTAAGGATAAATAATTCTCTTAGCAAATATCTATTCTAGTTTAAATTAACTATAGCTAGTAATGTAGCTGCCTTAACTTTTAATACTTTCTAGCTTTTAAGTTAGTCTTTTTATATCTCTAGCATAGGTGTATGTAAACTCTTTAGAATTAGTATTTTTAAATTATGTCTACACTGCTCTTTAAGTAGGCCTTAAAATTCTAAGTTATGCTTACACTTTAATACTATAAGCTCTTTAACTCTCTTATTTAGCATCTACTAGTCTAGTGCTCTGTCTAGATAGACATAGAAGCAGTCCTTTAGTGCATAGATGTGTCTACATGTAGGACATTTAGTGCTTTTTGTTTTAGTAGGTTTCTAGCTTAAGAATAACTTCCTGTTATTTTCTTAATAACATTAATGTTAAAGTCTACTTTGTTTTCTTAACATTGCAACTTTTGCACTACAGGCGTCTTTATTTGTGCCTTAGGTAGTCTTCTTACTTTTAGTAAGGTATAACAAGTTATCTGTTGTAAAAGCAGCTTTATGCTTTTCTATACATATTAAATAATTTAACATTAACGTACCTAACGGGTTGGCCGGCCACTTTTGCTAAGCCCCCACTAAAACCACCCTATTCTCTCGCAAAACAGCCCACTTTAGCCCTGTATAGAGTAATACAACATAAGATACTATTTAGAGTCTACTTTTACTACTTGCTTACACGTACGCAAGTTATGCCTAGTCTAATTACACTACTTATATTACCTTTAACTTAGCTTACCTTTTTTTAGCGCGCACCTGCGTCTTTAGCTTTTTCCTATTACTACGCGCTCTAAACTCCTTTAGAGCAGTTAGACAAGCCCTATTCTTAACTATTAAAGTCTTTTCTGCCTAAATCTGCTTTTTTTTATGTAATTTATGTTGTGTAGTAGCCTTATTTGCTGCTTAAAGCTCTGTAATCTTATAGCCTACTCTGTTACATTAATGCCTTAGATAACTATTATCTACTTTTTATTACTTTACTATATTACCTTTAGCTGTCTTTGTCTCTCTAAAGCTGTAATAACTGCTCTAGTTAATATCTAGCCTATTATAAAGCCTAACTTGTTAAAGTTATATATGTCTTTATCCTAGATACTGTACTTAGCTTTTATGTTAGCTACTAGGCAAAACTAGCCCTAGATAACCTCTAGATCTTTATAAAGCACTTTTTTATAATTATACTTATAATTAAACTTTATTATAAACTTAGGGCAGTGCTTAACCTATATACTAGGCTAGTTTAAGCTAACCTAGCCTAGATTGCGCTCTGCAGGTAAGGAATTAGCTATATTAGCTACAGCTGCAAGCCTAGGGGGAAATCTGCGCGTAATAAGCTTAAGTATGTACTTAATAACTACCTTCTTCTTAAGCTTAGTTAGATTCCTTAATTTAGGCTAGCATTCTGCTTGTAAAGGCTGTCTAGCGCGTTAATTACTTAGTGTTGTGTAAAAGACATTATAGATAGCTGCAGCGCATTATAAGGAGAGTTTTAAGTCTTGTTTAAGAGCCTAAAAAGTAAGCTGTATCTAACGTTCTTTAGAAGATTTAATCTAGTGTTGTTGTTAAGGCATTATGTAGATAGGTAGAGTTTAGTGGGGGCTTAGCAAAAGTAGCCGGCTAACCTGTGTGGCCGGCTAACCCGTTAGGTACGTTATGTGTTTTTAAAAGCGCTTTATTATTTCTTTCTAATTTATGTCTAGTGCGAACTGTCTGCTTTCCTAAAAGGTTGTAGACTAATAAGGGGCGACTTTATTTATAGTAGTTAGAAAGTCCTTTGCAACAGCATTAAACTGCGTTGTTTCTGGAACATTTTGTGTCTCCGCTTCTGTGGCAGCGTAATCATACTCCGCTAGCTACAGGTCCTATATGCTCGCGTTTCTTAGCGGCTTTAGGGATGTATTATATTAGTTGCGCGCACGTGTAACGGCGCAGGCAAGACAATGGGTCCGAATGCGGTATGAATCCACTCAGAGGCATATGGGAGTGCGTGGGGACTTAGAGACCTGGGAATACCAATGACACCTATAGGCCTTGTACGTAGGATATTAGAAAATTACTAAGCTAGCTACAGGGGCAAGGTGCAACTAAATACATAAGGGAATAGGGGTAACTGCAGGGGACTAGGTTAAGTCATGGTTAGGGCTAATACAGGGACCCTTTAGATAGGATCTAAGCAACCTAATATAGAATAATTTATAGAATTATTACACTACTCTTTCTCTCTATAAGCTAATAGTCCTTATCTGTAGTGTTTAAAAAGTATTTAAAACTACTTTAAAACTAATTTAAATAAGATATAATAAGTACTACTATCTTAACTAAAATTTTTTATTACTAAAAAATAAACTAAAAACCTAATACTAATATAATGCCTTTATTATAATGTTTTTGTTTAGTAGTAACTAGCAGTGTAGTTATTATTAATATAGTAAATTTATTATTTATAGCAATAAGTATTTACTTACTTTACTTATATAGTTTAGTTAATTTTATTAGTTTCTTTTTTAGCTATTATCTAAATCTTTACTTTATAAGTATTATTATACACCTAACATTCTATAGCTTAGTCTGCTAACTAATTATAGCATTAAAGAAAATTACTATGCTGCTTTACCTCTCTTCTAGAGCCTTTTTAAAGGCGTTTTAAGTTATCTACTTTTAAGCTGCCTACGCCTTTACTTATAGCCTTTAAGTTAAGTTTTCCTATTAGTTCTTTAAATTAAAGAAATATAAATATTACACTTTATATAATAAAAAATGTAACTTTATATAAATATAGTTTAATACTGCTAGGGTATAGTTTACTAACGCGCACATAAGTCCCCTTTTATTGCAAGAAAGAATTTCTAGTCCTTTAAAGCTATCTTAAGCTATAGGCAGCAGCCTAAAACGCAGAAAGTAAAGAAGATAAAAAGAAAGCCTTTAAAGCTATTTTAAAGTTTACTTAAAACCTAGCGCAAATAGCGCAGGTTATAAAGAGTTAAGAAGCTAGGCTTCTTATAGCTAATGTTTAAGTAGCTTTATTCTACTAAAATACTAAGCTGCTTTAACAAGTTTTAGCTCTAAAAGCTTTAGTGTTAGCTTTTAGGCAAACATTACAGCACTTTTAAGCAGCTAAGGATAAAGTAAAGAGGGTTTAAAAAAAGTCTAAAAAGAAAAAAAGAAAAAAGAAAAAAAAGTAAAAAAAGTAAAAAAAAAAAGAAAAGTCTAAAGGTGTTTAATAGCTTACTATTAGACCTTTTAAGCAACATGTCTATAAAGTTATAATAATATTATGTAAAAATATAATCTAACTTTTTACTCTTATACTTTATTATCTGCTAAGTAATCTATACTTTTTACACTAGCTTTAAAAGCCTTAATCTACTTTTATAAAGCCCTTAAAAGTCCTAGCTAATTTAAATGCTTATTATAAAAAGCTTTTAATTTATAAGAGAAACTTATAAAATTTAAAGCCTTATACTAGACTAGATTAAAGTTATGTTCTACTTATCTTACTTAGTACTTAAGCGTTTTCTAGTAAAGCTTACTAGTAAGTATTTTCTCTACTTCCTACTCCTCTACTTTATTAATAGTAATGCTAGGGGGTTTTAGAAGTTCTTATTTTAGAAGAGGATCTTAGAGGTCTTTATAAAGCACTTTTAGTGTAAAAACATTATGTATCTTTAACCCTAAAAGTAGTTTTAAGTAGTATAAGTTACTAACTTACTTAAGTACCTTAAAAAAACTTTTTTATTAATTAAATAGTTTTTAGCTAAGTCTTTAAACAGCTAGGTTCTCTATGCTTAAGTAGACTATATTACTAACCTTTTAGTTAACTAGCTAGTAGTAGTAGTTAACTATACTTTACATCTAATTTTAGGCCTTTTTTATATAGGTCTTTACTAGCTTCTAGGCTACATGCATGTAGGTTGCTAATGCTAGGGCATTCTTCTAATTTAACTTATTTATAGCTGTAATAGGTTCTGTAGAATGTTTCTAGTCCTAGCTTTAACATAGTTTAGAGCTGTATATAACTTAATATAAAAACATTTTAATTATTATATAAAGTAAAGTTATCTAAGCCTAATTAATTAAAAGCAGTAAGAAACTCTAGTTATCTTAGTAAAAATATATAAAAGGCCTTAGTCTTTAATTAATATACTTATTTATAATTTTTATTTAGCTATTTATTTCTTTATAATAAGTAGTAAAAAGCATAACTTTTACACTTAAAATTTAATAAAATTTAGACTAGAAACTAGATATAAACTAAAGTTCTTAATTAAAAATAATAGTTTTAAGTGTGTAGCTAAAACAGTACCTTTATTAAATAAACAAAGTAGCTATTTTTTAGGCGTTAATTATTTTATAGCAGAGGATAAAAATAGCTTGTTTTAATAAGTAATTAATTATAACTATAATCTAATTATATCTAAACTTGTCTTTAAGAAACTCTTTAAAGTTAATGCATAAGTGCTACATTAGTTAAGCAGGAATTAGTAAGGGGTAAATAAAGCCTAGAGTTTAAGTCTATTTTAGATAAGCCTTATAATAAAGAAGGTAATTCTATACATATTATTTATAAGTAGCCTCTATACCCTTCTAGTAGTACTTTTAGGCTAGTAACTAATAAGTCTTAGTAGCACTTAGGTGTGCTAAGAATACTTAGTTATAAACTTCTTAAATAAGTTAAGTATACAGCAACAAGTCTACTAGCACACATAAGTAGTTAGCATAAAAAAGTAGTCTGTTTTCTATCTAATAATAGTAAGGTAGAAGTTCTTACTTTTATGTAAAAAAAGCTTAATTTTTTTAAAGTAATATATTAATTAATTTTAGAAAGTTTAGAGACATAACCTAGTTTAGTTCTTCTATAACATTTAGCATAGCTACTTAAGTTATTATTTAAGTAATATAGTACTAAGCTAGTTTAGAGTTAATTTAAAGGTGCAGTTAGTACAGTTCTAGTAAAACCTTTAACCTATTATTAGTTTAAGCTGCTCTTAAATTTTCTACATCTTATTTATAATAACTAAGAATGTCTACTCTAGTGTTGTTCTTACTAAGGGTGTACTTAATTTAAAAGTAATACTAAGCTAACTTTTTAGCTTAACAGACTTAACAAGCATTTAGCACCTTTATTATTATAAAGTACTTTAATAAATAATAATTAGTATATACTAAGGTGCTTATTACTATAGATGTAAGCTTAGCCCTTTATTATTTAAACATAGTAATAATTGTAAATAGCTTTTTATTATGTATCTTTTAGTTTAGCTCTAAACTAGATAAGACCTTACTATAAAATAATATAAAGCACTAATTTCTATCTACTTGTTTCTAAGAAAGGACTCCTACTACTACTCTATTAAAAGTGTTAGTTTTAATTTTAGTTTATAACATAAAGTTAAAATAGTAAAGCATAGGTATACTTAGTAGTGTAAACCTTAGCTTTTTAAAAGCTACATTACACTCTAAAGTTTATATAAAAAAAGTAGTAAAGCTTTAAAGTGTAATAATTAGTTTTACTACATAAAAAAATTTTAAAATAAATTACTAATAAAATCTAGTAAAGCCTAGAAAGGATTTTACACTTATTATAGTAATAGGCGCCTACTAGTTGCGTAGCACCTTTACTTTCTCTAGGTTAACCTCTAGTCTTTTATTTAAAAGTATATAGCTAAGATACTTAATTTAAGTAACATAAAATTTACTTTTTTTAATCTCTACTTATAATTTTGCTTACTAGAGCCTTTTTAAGACTTTTTTAACATAAAGAATATAAGTTACCTTATTTTTAAAGTAAATAAAGATGTTATTAAGATAAGTAATGCAGAAATTATCTAAATAGTTAATTAATATGTTATTTATATAGCGCTAGTAAGTTGCTAGACTATTATATAATCTAAAAAGTAAAACTTTACACTTATAAGTTTTATATTATGTCTAAAAGGTAGTACACTTTTTAGAGCTTAAATCTATTCTAATTTTATTAAAAGCTGCGTAAATATTAAGCTTAGTAAAAATTACTGCTTTAGTAGGTCTTAACAAGAGTTTGTCTATGCACAGTATTAAATACACATTCTTACAGGTAAGAGTGTTAAGTTTGTAGTAATTAACATAGATACATAAGTTGCTATTTAGTTTCTGTACACAAAAAATAAAAGATGTAAAAAGGCTCTAACTTTACTTAATAAAGCTATATTTTAAATTATTTATAATATATTTTTTTATTACCTCTAGCTTTTTAAAGTTCTGTTTGTACAACAGACTGTAACTGTTAGAGAGAGGCTCTGTAAGAATAATCTTATAGTTATATAAACAATGTACTAGTAGCTAGTAAGCTGCTGTGTGGCTAAATATATCTTAGTACTAATAGTATTTAAAGAGTAATTAAAGGTTTACTAATGCTTTAGTTTTACATTTAGCGTCTAACTATAAAGCTTACTTGTCTTTAATTAACTACTTAATTTTATAAATAGAAGTTAAAAAGAACTTATTTTTTTTCTTTTTTATATTAAAATAAAAAGCATTTACTAAAATTAAGGTAATAGTAGCTAAATAGACCTCCTTTAGACCTATTCTAGACTTCTTAATAAATAGGCAGAAAAATAATTTAAGTGTCTTTAGACTGTAGATAATAGAAGATCTATATAATTTTAGTAGCCTTAGTAAACCCTTAATGCAGTAAATTATTAGGCTGCATAACTACTAAAATTAGTCCTTTTTTTATAGTGTGTTATGTTGTTTAATATCTAGCTCTACTTCTTTATTATATGTAGGCTAGGTTAATTACATAAGCAAGGGTAGCAAAGGTTTATAAGTAGGCATATATTTGCTAGGCTATATAATTTAATTCCTCTTTATATCTAGATAAAGTTTAAAACAATGTAACTATTTAATACTAATAATGCAATCCTAGAAGCTAAAGTTTATAATAATAAAGAAGCAGTTTTAGATACTTCTTCTATTAATTTACATGTGTAGGCAGATATACTAGTAGATAGGGACTTAGATCTAATCTTAAAAGCCCTTAACTATAACTTTAAATAGTAAGTGTTAGATAGGGACATAAAAGCATTAAAATAATAACTTAGTAGTTAGTAAGTTAATAAATAAGAAACTATAAGCACTAGTATTAACTAAAGAATTTAAACAGACTTTAATGCTTTTTAAATATAAAACAGTAGGAACTTAAAAGTGTTTTTCTTTAAACAAGTGTAATAAATTAATGTTTAATAAATTATACTTACTTAAGCCTAAAATAAAAAGTTTTTTTAGGTGTTACTATTTCTTATCTAAAAGGCATCTAGATTAAAATTATTTATTTATAAATTCTTTTTTAAAATTTTACTGCTCTACCTCTATTTCTTATACTCTAGAGTGTAAGGACAGGGCTCCGCACCACTCTGCTAATACAACTAAAAAGGTGCGAATAATTAACCAACGTTAATTATTGCGTACAGAATAGTATATATACCCGTCGCACGTAAGCACTATCTCAGCCTTACACGTAAGCGCCATCCCGGCCTTACATAGAGATAGGGTAGTTACTAGTAAAATATTTTAGTTTTTTATAATTATAATAGTTACTAGAAGTTGTTTGTCTTTCTAGGGCAGGTGTCTAGCTAGATTGTCTATAGGTAATTAAGGTAGACTAAGCTACTAACAGAGGTGCAGGTTAGAGTGCACTAGAATAGTATGCTGCCTTAGATGTATTACTAGAAACCTTCTAAGACTAATTTATACTAGGTCTAATAGTAGACTATTAAGTAAGATTAACAGTTTACTTTAAAATAGTAAAGGTAATCCTTCTTTCTATATTATAAGCTATTAGGTAGGCTACTATAGTCTTAAAAAAGCTCTTTTAAGTGTGCTTAAAACCTAAGTTTAGTACTTTTAAGCTAAGTAGTATTTTTTCTTATAAGTAGAAAAACTATTTTACTTTTAATATAGACCCTTTAACAGCAGCACTAATAAAGTAAGCTTTAAAAGTAAAAAATGCTTCTTCTTTACTTATTTTTAAAGTTTAAAACGCCTATTACACCTCTGTTTTTTTATTACTAGTAATAAAGTAAGTTTATAAAAGCTTAATTATTTCTTTTATGTTCCTAAACTAAAAGTAATCTAATTTAGCTAGGTATCTAGGCTCTAGGTATTTCTTTGCAATACTAGCAGTGTGTCCCTATACTAGCGCTATGCGTGCGCGCTTACTCTAATAGTAATCTGCATTAATGTTAAGTCTATCTATAATAGAGGCTTACTATTATTTAAACATAGGTTCTTTACTGTCTGTAAAGTTCTTAATCTTAAGTGTATATTTAGTAAGGTAGCTTTAAAAGAGCTTAGGGGTGCCTAAAAGGTTTTTTACTATTAAAGTAGCAAAAGTAATTTAAAGCATTATTATAAGTAATTTAGTAGTTAGTAGGGGTTAATTAGGACTAACAGTTTTTAATCTAGTTAGCTATTTAATTTATGCTTTTAATTAAGTAACTTAGTTTTCTAGGGCTATACTACTAAAGTTTAACTTTAAATCTAGTAGGTTTTTAGCTTCTAGTCTTATAAAAAAGAGTTTAGCTGTTAAGGTTAGTAGTTGTTTAGCTCTAGTAGTAAGCATTTTGCCTTAGCTATAGCTAGAGCGTGTTGTAAGCTTTATACTAAGGTCTAAGAGTAGTTAAAGGTTAGACATTAGTAGTTATCTCTAATTTTAATAAGTTATTAGTAGTCTTTAAGTTTCTACTTTAGCGCACTCTTTACAACTTTTTTAAAGGTAATTTTAATTATAAGGGATAGAAAGTTCTAAACCTAAAGGCTTTAGTTAATAGAAGGTCTTTAAGATCCTGTCTATAATAACTAAATAATTTAATGTAACAGTGTGTAAAAATAGTAACCTAAACTAAATTAAATGCTTTTTAAAGTTAGATGTAGTTAAACAAATAATTAATGCAATATTATTAATAAGGCTATTACTAGCAAAAGTAAGTTTTCTAATATAATGTAACAGCGCAGGCAAGACAATAGGTCTAAATGCGGTATAAATCCACTTAGAGGCATATAGGAGTGCGTGGGGACTTAGAGACCTGGGAATACTAATGACACCTATAGGCCTTGTACGTAGGATATCAGAAAACTACCGAGCTAGCTACAGGGGCGAGGTGCGACTAAATACATGAGGGAATAGGGGTAACTGCGGGGGACTGGGTCGAGTCATGGTCGGGGCCGATACGGGGACCCTTCGGATAGGATCCGAGCGACCCGATATGGAACGATTCGTAGAATCGTTACAGCACGTTCTTGTTTAAATTAGTTGTTAACGCCCACTGTAGCTTTAAGGTTTGTAATCCACTGTCTAAGTAGTTAATCTAGGGAACAGCATGTACGCTGCAGATGCGGGCTGACTGTTAACTAGATGAAGACAATAATCTGTTAGAGGCTTAATTGCTCTCTTTTATAATTATGTCTGTCACTCTTGTACTTGTCAGCCTTAATCTTGTAGTATTCAATGGCTTCTTTGAAGGCTCTGACACCGCTCGTCGATAGCTCA
>NW_022985163.1:51960-64271 GCF_010093535.1 Lindgomyces ingoldianus | reverse complement strand
GTTATTTAATTATTTAAGTTATTTAATTATTTAAGTTATTTAATTATTTAAGTTATTTAATTATTTAAGTTATTTAATTATTTAAGTTATTTAATTTCTCTCTGCCCTCATCCTTGATCCGCTAACCTCGGCAACTGCTCTTATTAAGCCTTAGCGAATTAATCGCAAGGCGCTTTTTAAGCCCGCCGCCGACCATCGCCGCACTGCCTCCCCTCGTCCCTTTCATTTCACCCTTATTGGGACGGCGTCGTCCAGCTTTTCGTGCCTTGAAGATTGAAGCCGCTAGAAATCAAGTCTTGTCTCGCATTTACACGTATTTGGCGGCCCTCCCACTTTCTATTTTCATGTCTCGCACACTCTCCCATCTCGTCTTTCTTCGTTGCTCCTCGCAAGATGCTCATGCCAGTAACAGCTGCGGTTGAAGGGCGAGGCTCTCTACCCTTCATGTAGCTATACAAACATGCGGTCCTACAAAACCTCTCCCCTGCTCTGGACTTGTTGATAGCATTTCCTTGTGCCCTTTCCTATTTCCTTTTTGAGCAAATGAACGCGTAGGTCTTACGCCATTGTCTCAGCTCTGATACGACTACATTGGCGCTCCGCCCCTTTGATTGGACACGCTGGACCAATCCTTTGGGCGGTGATGTGGCTATTATTCACCTGCATGACAATCTAATTTGAACCGTCCTGGCGCCACGCCAGCACTATAGTTCCATCAGGGTGCTCCACCTCGCCTAAGGCCTACGGCGTTGCTGTAACATTGCAACGCAACCGCAACTGGCCAGGGCTGGTACCCATTTATGCAGACTTTTCATTCCTGGGCGGCGGTGTTGACTGCGACATATAAAGCGACGCTTAGTCCAGAGAGGGAGCTACTTCTTTTGAACTTGGCATGGCCAGAGAAGTCACTAGATCACCCCACTGAGATGGACTCCTCTTGCAGCACCTCTTTGTTAGCCCCTCTGCTTTCTATGAAAATTGTTCCATACGTTTATTGAGCGCCTAAGCCTATGTAAACACCTAGGGCTAAATTGACGCGTTTAACTAAGATAGCAGAGGACAGCTGTTTAGGAGGTGCCACATCTAAAGATGACCTGAACTGGTTCTATGCTGATAATTTCCTAATGCTGGATTCTATTGCATCTCGCTCTCTAGACCTGAGAGTACCTGCTCTGCTTGGAGCTGCAGAGGCTTCAAATTCACTAGACTAGGGTATTACCTGTCTACTGATTGTAGCAAGCTAGTAGAACTGAACTAACACGTAATTGTAGGTATAGTTGGTGGTCTTGGTGCCGCCTCTAAGTTAGAGAAGCTAGAGCATCACTAGTCTAGCTGGAAATTGCTTGACGGAGGAGGGACACACTATGCCGCGAGCGTGGCTAAGACGAACTTAGCTCTGAACGGCTTGTTTAACGGCAGCGGTCTAGGTAAGTATGCGAGTAGATCGCGGTGCTAGTTTACTAAATTGGTGATAAAATTTCCTTTTAACTTAGAGAGTGACAGAGCTGAAGAGCACTACAGTACAACGCAAGCTAAGCCTAGCAGGAGAGCATCAGTATTAAGAGAATGGTTACCACGCGGCTGATAGCACAGAAGGACACTGTGCTGGACAGGATAATGATCTTGACGCAGCTAGCATGTGTGCCCTCTCTATGGAGGGTATGGAGGGTATTTACTATAGTGAGTAGTGTTTAAGTACTGGTTAAGGAGCCCACTCTGACATTCTTAGAAGCGCTATTACCGGTGGAAGACGAACTACTCTTTGACATTGACGTGACGAGTGCATTTCTGTTAACACGCAAACGACACGGCTTTCATCTGTTGGCGCTATAATCTCTTTGTTAGAGATGTTGGGCATTGCATTAGAACTAGAGCTGGAAGACACTCCTTTAGCGAAGCGGTAAAGGCCATCTGAGCGACAGGAGAGCCTTGTACTTGATTAATATGCCCACTCCTAACCCAACGTCTCTGCCAACCCCCAGCTGCCCAGATTCCTGTTTTAGAGCTAGCAATGAGCCTAGCCCTAGCCCTCTAGAAAATGACAGCTAAGGTGGTGGCGCCGGAAGCCCAGTCCCGTCCCCAAACAACCTTGATGAAGATGGAGCTGAAGAGAGCCACGAGGATGAACTTGGTCGGGTTGATACGGTGTCTGGTAGATCCTTGGTGACAAATTTTAAGCGAAATAAACGCAGCAATCATCCAGTCCAGAAGAAGGGGCGCGGTCTGATCCGGGGTCAAGCATGATTGTCTGCTAGTTAACTTATAATACTACTAGACCACCCTGTTGCGGCTAAGAAGAATATTAAGCTTCTGACACATAGCTGATGGTGTTTTGGCGACTGTCCGCCCCCGCGCTGTCAACATAACCATGTCTCTGCTTGCCAGTCAACTCGCTGAAAAGTCGCATAGTTTTTCACATGGAACATGATTAAACTTGGTGTAATATCTATTGTTTTGGTGGAGTGGATCTAGTGCAATTGCGTGTCGGGGCGTCGCTCCACATCTATCACCAGACCGTAATGCGCGGCATGGAATCAAGAATTTTCTCCTAGACTAAACGTCTGTCTCGGTCGCTGTGTTCAAGCATTTTCTCGACCTGTGCCTACTTGCTGAGACAAGCATGGATGCCAGCAATCGCAGCCAGCGTGCCATCCGGGTTCTTCACCTTGACCGTCTTCAGGCCCAATTGATGAGCGGGATAGTCATTTCCACCGGGGAAGATGGCGTCGCCGATGAACATCATCTCCTCGAGGGGGATGCCACTCTGGTCGCGCAGCCTCTTCAGGCCGTACGCCTTGTCGACACCCTTTTGGGTGATGTCGATGGAGGTGGCCCCTCCCATGTTGATGGACATTTCCGGCAGTCGCTGCATGAGGTCTTGTTGTATCACCTTGCGTTTCGCAAAGTCGGGGTCCCAGTGCCCCTTCTCTTGTATCGGCGCTTCCTGGCCCAGGGCGGAGAAGGTAATCTGACTGCCACGGTCTTCGATGCGGTTCCCCCAAGTCTTCTCGGGCTTGAAGCCGGACTTCTCGAGCGAAAGGTCAAAGGCCTCGAGGATGCGCTCCTTGTCGGAGCTGCTGAAGAGGTCGGCACAGACGCGGCCCCACTGGCCCTCCTTGTATGTGTAGAGTTTAGTGCCGGTTGTCGGCAGGAGCCACAATTTGGAGCGGTTCGCGCGTGCTGGTAGCCGGGACGCAATCTGCTTCTCGAATTGCGGCCAATCACCGCCGGAGATGACGGCCACATATGCGACATGGAGCAAGTCGGCCAACGCCTCGCCCATGGAATCGAGGAGCGGCTGCTTGCTCAGGGCAAGAGTGCCATCGAGGTCGAACGCGACGAGGGAAATCATGTTGTCGTGCCGGCGGGGTGAGTTGATCAACAAGGACTGCAGCTGGGCAACGTGTCAGCGAAGGATGCGGGTGGTAGGCAAGATGCGAAAGCGGAGGAAAGACGCCTGGCCATGGTCGTCGCGTGTTTTATGCTCGGCAGCGGTTCACCGCCCTGGCGGGGTGATTACTGCCAGCGCACGCGCCCGTGTGCTCCGCCACCAATCAGAGCGCGTAGCCTGGCCCCGCTGACATCGCGTCTGGATCCGCTGTTGCCTCCGCGTCAGCCTCAAATTCGACGCTCGCCTGTGCTCCTTCTCTCGCCGTTACAATACTTGTCCGCCCGCTCGAGATCCCCACCCCGCGACCCCTCTATCGCCCCCACCCCCGCCGGCCGGATCCCAACAAGGCCCACGTCACCTTCGCCGTCCCTACATGCGCGTATACGTGAAACCCCATGGACCGTGGCCTCTGCTTGGCCCGGCCGACGAAAGCGCCACAGCCGAACCGCAGAGCAAGATCCGCTTGGTTCGGGAGATGGATGCTACCGTGCTGCATGGCCGCAGTCGCTAGGGGTCCCGCTGGTGGTCTACGAGCGGCTTTTGCCCTGCTCCCACAACAAGCATCACTCGGCGCAGCCCTAGGTGGCTGTACACATCATCCTGTTTCTACCTCCTGTCTTTATCCCAGCGAAACCCGGTCCAGGTAGTAATTGAAGAAGAGATGGGTGGACAAGGGCAATGGGTGGGGACACGGCAGGGTGGCAGCAGGTTGGCTGATCGTTGGACCGACTGGACTTGCTTTGTGTACTTGCGAGGAAGCAGCGCGGCCATGGGCTGCTACATACAGTAGCAGCGTCCTGTACAGCGGTCATGACGCTGCGAGGCTGTTGCACGCGTGGATGCTAGGGACTGAAGAGGCAGAAGTAGAGGAGACGCTCGGGAAAATTCACAATTCAAACACGGGTCGCCTTCAATACAATCATCCGCACCTCGATGCTCTCTCTCGGTTGGTCCTCGCCTTCCGGGAAATGCATTGCAGCACCATGAGCCAAGTAATCTCATCCGGCAACATTAGCCATCGTTGAATTAGAGACAAAGCGCTGACTCACCGGCAAAGCCACGGCCACGAGTCGAGGTCCACGACTTGAATAGTGCCATGTCGTCCGGGGTCTGGTCCGAAAAGAAATATCACTGGCGGTAGGGTCGATGCTTGAGGTACAAGTTCTTCACCACGCGGTCCGGCATCACTTGATGGCATTCGATCAGGTCATCGCGCAGGACAGAGCGGCGGTCCGTGACGACGAGCGGAGCGATCTTGACCGTCTTCAATGGGCGCCAGGCACTGAGAAAAAGAGAGACGTAAGTATGTGTGCGATGCGGCATGCACTCGTAGGGCATGGGCGCGGGTGTCGGCAAAGGACGCACTTAATGATCTCAGCCTGCCACTTCCCACTGTCCACCATGTCGAGCTCGTCTTGGGTCAAGTGAATCTCCAAGCGATCACGGCCGCCTTGGTGTGAGAAGTCTGCTCGTTGAGTTGGTATTGGCGCGGTCCATGAGCACAATGGGGGGTGAGAGAGGATGGGAAGGGTGGGTCTGCCTATCGCAATGCATCAGGAGACCAAGCAGTAGGGGCTGCACTCGAGCCTCGAGCACTTTAGAAGTCGATGGCGCTTTGGGTGCCTCCGAAGGAGATTGGCTACGTCGGAACTGTTGCAATGTCAAAGATGTAAACAAGTCACCACAGCCCCACCCTCTTGTCCCTGCACAATAGCTTACCCGCCAATCGATGCAACTGACCTTTTCGTGCACACGATGCTGCTCGACTAGGGCAATAGTCTCGGATAGGTAGCCCAGTACGACCTGGTTATGCGCGTCTCGTCCTGCGGCCTCAAAATGCTCGACAGACAAATGACAGCTTGTCTTGTGTTTCACAAACGTGAACCCTTCTGCGTCTAGACTCGCACCAGATTTGTAGTCTCTCACATCTTGGACTGTCACTCCGGGTTGCACGTGATACGAGCAGTTGGTGAACTTTGGCGGTGCCTTTGCGCCGGGCTTCAGCACGGCACCAAAGAGCTCGTATGGCTGTTCCTCCTCAAACAGCGGGTCATCGACAAGAAACTTGAGTGCAAAGTACATCATCGTCTCTCTACAGCCCTCCTGGGTGAGCGGAGCTGTGGTTGTCAATGCACTTTGTCTCATACCATTAAACTGTTGGCGAGGCGGAGAAAAACTGGAATAAAAATGCGAATGGAAGTGGGATGATGGAATGCCGACTCCACCTGTGCTCTTTTATCCGCGGCGATGTCCAGCGGGTGGTTGGGCGGGTCCGCTGACAGCCTAAGCGCCAAGGATGACGCAGGCAGTCCATGACACCGTCCGTGGTTCACCACCTCGCTGGGCTCCATCCAGCCTCCAATCATCCACTTTACAATCTGTTCGGCGATCGTGGCAACACAAAACGTGCACGCATATCATGGGCAAAAGAGTCGGCACATTTCGCTCCACCTATGCTGTCGCGCTGGCATCGGTAGGGTCCTTCTTGATCGGGTATGATACAGGTGTGGTCGGCGGTGTTCTCACCCTGCCATCGTTCCAGCGCGACTTTGGCTACGCCGCGGAGCAGAAGACGCGCGTAGAATCCAATTGCCTGTCACTGCTTCAAGCGGGTGCTTTTTTCGGATGTCTTTTGGTCTGGCCGATCACATCGCGCTTCGGCAGGCGCTGGGCCATTGTCGCGGCGGCCATGGTGTTTTGTCTCGGAGCCACTTTGCAGGTCACCACATACTCACTTGCCTGTTTCTATTCTGGCCGCGTCGTTGCAGGCCTCGGGACAGGCGCGAGTTCGGTTATTGTGCCCATCTACACGGCGGAAGTAGCACCAAAGCACATTCGTGGCAAACTTGGCGGATGCTTCCAGCTTTTCATTACGCTCGGTGTCGCGCTGAGCTATTGGACGGATTATGCTGTGACGGCGGGCATCCGACCATCCTCACTCGGACCACCCCCCTCCAAGCAATGGCAAATACCGATTGGACTTCAACTGGTTCCGGGCGCCATACTCGGGCTGGGGATGCTGTTTGTCAAGGAGTCGCCCCGTTGGCTCGCCCAGAGAGGACATCGCGAAGCGGCTTACGCAGCGCTGCTCTGGATTCGAGGCGTCACCAGCATGGATGAGGACTGCCAGCTTGAATTCCAACAGATTCTCCATGGTATGGATGTAGAATTTCGAGCCTCAGGAGGTTCCACCTGGAAAGAACTGTGCCTCCCGTCCAACCGCTGGCGTGTTTTTCTTGCATTTTCTTTACAGGCGGCCCAACAGTGCACCGGCAACACGAGTCTGGCGTACTATGCGCCGCAAATCTTCGTTACAATTGGGGCTGGCAACCAGTCGATCTTTGTCACGGGTGTCTACGGTATGTTTAAAATCGCTGGGGTGGTCATCTTCATCACCTTCCTGGTGGAACGAATTGGACGAAGAACGCCATTCATGGCCGGCGCGTTTGCGATGGGCAGTTTTATGCTGGGCATCGGCATCCTCGTGGCCATGCACCCACCCATGAATGCAGACGAGATCGATACCTACGGGGCTGCCGCCATTGGCATGGTGTACCTGGAAGCATTCTCATTTAATTGGTCCTGGGGTCCACTTGTCTGGCTATACATTGGAGAAATATTCCCGCTGAAGATTCGAGAAGTCGGTAATGTTGTGGGAGGCTCTAGCCAATGGCTCTTTAATTTCGCCTTTAGCCAACTCACGCCGCATGCCATTGCCACGATCGGTGGGAAGACGTTTCTACTATACGCATTTCTCAGCTTCGCCATCGTGGTGTACGCGTTCTTCGTCGTGCGTGAAACTAGGGGCAAGTCATTGGAAGAGATGGAAACTGTGTTTGGGACGGTTGGTGTATTGGAAGGGCAAGCGAGCAGACTCCAAGCAGATGATAGTGTGCGTCTCATTAGCGACTATGACTAGAGAATGAATCAAAGTGTGGAAAGGCTAGTCTGCATAGAGTGGATTCTATTGCACAGTAAAGGCTATAGACGTGAGTCCATTCGGCTCCGCGTTCGATTCACTAATCAACTAGATTCTACTAGAATTTAGCTTGGAGAAACTCTTCTCTGACCTGTAGAAGAAAAGCCCTGGGGCAAAGTGTTCTCGTACGTTGCACGGCAGCGTCAACGACCGTAAGAACAGCTTTCATGTCCTTTTCTGTGCTGGGAATGTGCATAGGAAGGACACGAAAGTCACCGATGGTAGCGCTATGACTCTCAAAGTACCCACGGACCATAGAAACAATGTCGTTTGAAAAGCTGTCTACCACAACCAGGATGTTCTTCTTGCAAGAAGTGGTATCATGGGACTTGCAGTAGCTTTGAATGAGTGTCGGGTTGCTCTTGTCAAATAGCTGCGAGACGGAGGCAATGCGATATTGGACATCTGCTGACATGATCTGTTTATGTACTCTCCAGGCACTGGGTCGAGCTGCTGTTGCTCTTGTTGTATCCACATAAGAAGCGTCAACGGCTATCTGCCCGTTGGTCAAAGTTCCACTGGCTGCTGGTTCATCGGCATGGTAATAGTCACGGAGAACCGACAAGGCCGTGCTAAAGTCGGCCCGGGAGGCGTTCGCCGCACTGAACAACACAGTACCCTTTCCGGAACCTGCCGGAAAGAGGCGTTCAGTTGCCGATCCTTCCCTCATTCTTTCGATTGGGTTTGCGGGCACCATGTGTTCCCATAGCGCACCGGCCTGGAGTTCTGCATCGTAGATGCGCAGCCCCACTCGCCGAAGAAGGCTCAGGATGCGTTCAAGATCGACATTGCTCAACCTCCCTTTCAGCGAGGACAAGGTAGCCATGAATCCAATCGCCATGGCCAAGCAATCGGCATCATCCGCACCATCGGAGGAAGCGGTAAGGTTTCCCTTGATCAACCGGATAGCCCGTACCGCTGCATCCCCAAGCCCACCGACAATTGGCAACGGTGAGCCCGCTGTTGCTGAAACGGTGGCCGCCAGCTCTAAGGCGTTCGCGAGGTAGGCTGCGGCTGCACCTTTCTCAAGGTGGTTTCCCAGGATGCTCTTTATGTGGGTCTCGACATACAGGAACAGCTCATTATCGAGGCCTAATCCGACCGCAATCCTGAGCAGCTCGGCCCAGACGCGCCGGGCCTGGCTTTGTGGTGGATAGACAAGAGAAGCTGGATCGTAGAAGGTGGCAATAGGTGGATGGGATAAAGACAATATCTCCTTGTGGACTTTGGCTCCCTCGCGACTGGTGTAATCCAAAGAGAGGTCGTTGTTCCCGTGGCGAGCAGCAGCACATCCCAATACAACCCCGACAAAGTCGGTGGGTATCGATATCCATGGCGTCGATCGACGGTAAATGGCTGCAGCAAACCCAACCACGTCAGTGATGGTCCTGCCGCCGACAGCAGCGTACAAGTCTCTCCGCCCCAGGCCAGCTCTACACAGTAGTAGAGACAGTGCTTGTCATCACAGCAAGCAAGACATTATAAAGAGACACAGCACTTATATCTAAATACTATAAAGAACTTAAGAAACACATTAGATACAAACTTATATAAGACTAACCTACAACACTTACTGTAATAATTACATAAGCTACATAAGTAGATGTAAGGCCAAGATGGCGCTTACGTGCGACGGGTATATATACTATTCTGTACGCAACAATTAATGTTGGTTGATTATTCGCACCTTTTTAGTTGTATTGGCGCAGTGGTACAGAGCTCCTGTTACAATCCTTGCTTAGTGAAGCACTCGGGTCAAGGGGTTCCTGGGAGTAGGACGGAGAGGAGGGGCCGACGGTAGGGTGTACAGTCCTACGTAAGGGCTAATGGGCTTAGCGGAGGATGATAGAGTGACCGGATCGTGGTTTGTCCCTTAATGCGGCAGTATAGTGGCCGGGTCAAACAGTCCTGTTAGACAGAATTAGAGGTATATATGTTGCAAGACATACAAATAGTATTGCAGCTCTTTAGAAAGCTAAAATGCTACTTAGTTTATTAGCAGAGCTTGCTCTGCTTATTATATTCGGGTTTGCAGAACGAAAAGTTTAGCAGAATCTCCTCTTTTGGACGCGCTAGTTAGTCAGAATTTCTTCGGATAAACCCCGGTAACGCTGTTTCTCTGTCAGCTTATGTGTTTCTTATATTCTTTTTTAAAAAAAATGTATACCTAATGTAAGTGCACCTTTATGCTAATTTGCATGCAGTTTGCTCTAGCATGCGTTGTGTAAAACATATTTAAATTATGGTTAGTTGCGTCTGTTCCACCTCTCTAGCCACATCGGTATGTCGGGGATTGGCATCAGCCGCATCGGTGTGTCGGGGATTGGCATCAGCCGCATCGGTGTGTCGGGGTGTCAGATATGCGCACCTACTGTCAAGACAGGAGGAACGCTGGACGAAAGCTGCTACATAGTACGAGCAATAAGCTCGAACAGTATGTTGCTGCAAATTGCTGCATGTTGCAGCATTTTGCAACAAATTGCAGCATGTTGCAGCATTTTGCAACAAATGGCAGCATGTTGCAGCATTTTGCAGTATTTTGCAACAAATTGCAGCATGTTGCAAGCTGGTCGCGCATAGGGCTAGTGCGCGAGGGACTCAGACCGGAAAAACAAGGCCGAGCAACACGAGCAGAGCAGACAAAAAAAGATTAATAAATTAATACAATTAATTATCATCCCATACATCATATCTAAACCCATCATTTATCTTAGGAAGCCTAGAAACAGTGCTTTAATCTGACACAGGGATTAACAGTTACTCGCACACCTGAGTTGCTTACTTTTGCCAAGACCACACCACAACAAACGTTATTATAGCCCATAACAACCCACTCTAGCACTATAGAGTACAGTACAGCCTAGAATATTATTTAGATACTACTTCTACTTCTTGCTTACACGTTTGCGCGTTATGCCTAGTCTAATTACACTGTCTACAGCGCCTTACTAATTTCTAGATAACTATTAAATAGGCTTTATACTAGCTAGCATTTATAATTAGCCAGTACGTGCAAGGCAAAGAGGGCTGCACAGTGTACACATTGCGCGGGGGGTAGTAGGTAACTAGTGTTAATTGTTCTTCTTCTAAGTCTATGCAAAGGAAAGGAATATTTATCTGTTTATGTGTACAACTGTGACACAAGACTATGCTACATAACACCTAACATTATATCTAAATACTTCTATTTAGATAATAACTAATCTTAAATTTATATAAACCTTTAGTTTTTAAAAAAGAAATTTTACTAACTTAATTAAAGCTAAAAATTAGCTAGCTAGCTATTATTTACTTATGTTGCATAGACCCTCTGCTAGCTAGCACTTGGTGTCAGCAAATGCGTACGAGACAGAGAGGTTTGCACGGTGTAAACATCGCACAGGGGTGTTAGGTAACTAGTGTTGATTGCTTCTTGTTTTTCCTCTGTACAGAGGAAAAGGGGGATATCTAGATGTTCGCGCACAGAGGTTCGCGCACAAGCATCATGTGACATAGATACGTGATCCTGCTCGTGCGTGATCGCTTGTATCCAGGCCGCAACGCTGCTGCTGTGTACAGACACTAGCAACTTTTCTTTTTGTCTAAAGAGTTGCCTTCTGTACGCGTTACCTCCCTTCTGTCTATGTAGGTCTATTTAATTATGTTCTGCCTTTACTTTACCCTATTTGTTAGGACATACCTTAGTAATGCTGTGCGTTAGAATAGGCTAGTTGCGCTATATAAATAGCTCTTCTTTTCTTTATCCTTTGCTTTCTAAGCCCTGCTGTACAATCCCCTAGCTCTCTTCTCTTTTTATATAGTGCTAACAGTGACAGATCTTTATAATAAAAAAGATAAGTGCGTATAATATAAAAAAAAATAAAGAGAAATAGGCCTTATATAAAAGCATTATTAGTCTAGTTAGTCTAAGGCATCTTTGCGCATAGGATCTAGCTAGTCTACAGATGCTTCTATCTAGACAGAGAGGCAGTTAGTTAGGACTAATAATTAAAAAGCCTAGTTTAGTGTTTTCTTTATACATGCATTTACTAAGTTGTTTTTACTATTAATCTACTTTATTTTAGTAATTTCTCTTTTCTTATATAATTTATAGAGTAACATAATGTTAATTATAAGTTACTTTTTACTAGTAGTGCCTAGCTTAATAAGGTAATTATATAAAAACCTTAAATCTGTGCAGATTACTACTAGAATTAGTAGTAGTTTAAGTGTTTATATAATTTACTATAAAGTTGTACTAAGAGTAATTATATTATTAAACTCTCTAACTATTTTATATAGTTTACTAGCAAAGACACTTCTAGTTACTTTTTTACACTTAGTAAAATTCTAGTATATAATGTTACCTAGTATTTTAAAGTAGTTACTTTGCTCTATATAGTTTTTATTACCTAATATAATTAAAAATTCTAGCTATAAGCTAAGGTCTTTATTATTAGTAAATAATTTATTTATAAAAATAAACAGCTTTGCATAATTAAGCTATAATAGTAAAAAAGTAAGACTACGCTTACTATTATCTATCTACTATTAGATTTATGTGTTAAGTGTGTTAATATTATTATATAAAGGGTCTATAGTTTATGCAGTAATAGATAGGTTAAATACTACTTTTAGTTAACACATAAATGTAATGTATACCTTTCTTATATATTACTTAACATATTATTATGCAGCATCTTTATTCTTTAAGTTAATTATATAAAGGTAGCTTACTTATCTTTTCTAAGTAAGAACTACTATGTTATACATAAGTTTAATTCTTTTACTATTAAACTTAATAAGCTGCTTTTCTACTAGAATAGTTTTACTTTTTATGTAAAACTTTACTTTTTATAGTTTTTTTTTTTTCTTTATATAAAATTTTTTATTATAATGCTTAAAGTGTTATTTATTTATAAGCTAGTAATACTAAAGGTGTGCTTTTCTTTATTAGTAATT
>NW_022985163.1:16040-51925 GCF_010093535.1 Lindgomyces ingoldianus | reverse complement strand
GTAGCTTTTTTTTATAGTAGTTATAGTATGTTTTAAACTAATATAGTTCTAATTTAGCAGCTCTATACAAGAGTTGTACAACCTAAAGTATTATATTTAGTAGAAAGCTCTAGCATATCTCCTTTAGTAGCTTTATATATAGCGTGCGCATAAGCTTATCTATTAATTAGATATATACTTATGTAATATTATATAGTTTAAAATGTATTTTATATATAGCTTTTAGGCTTACTTTTATAGCTAGAAGTAGTTTCTAGCTTATCCTCTAAATAGTTAGTAACTAGGTAAAAATTTCTCCCTTTTTTTTATTTAAGTAGCTAGTAAACACTAGGCAGGATTTTTTATATAGTTAAGTTATTTTGCCTTTTACTTTTTATATAAAGCAAAGGTTAAAAATCTAACTTTTATACTTTATTAAGTTATACACTATAACTTTAAAAGTGCTATTAGTAATTAAAGTGTTTATTTCTATATAGTTTAATTTTTTAAATAGTTTTTTAGGTATAGTAATTATACTATCTATATAAAGCTTAATAAATAAGGCCTAATTATTTTTTTTTTTTAGGTTAAGAATATCTAGTCTAGACTTTATGCAGGTTTCTTTTACCTTTTACTTTTTCTAGTATTTATATTTTCTCTTTGCACTAGTGTAGCATTACTATTCTAAAGGGCTTAGTCTGTAGTAGGCTTTAGTTTTACTTTTATAATATTTTTATAAAGCTATTCTTTTTTCCTTTTCTTTAGAAAATTCTTTTATATAAGGATTAGTTTATCTAGGTTATTTATTATAAGTAGGTTGTCTTTTTTTTTTTTTTTATAGTATAGTTTAACCTGTGTATATTAGAGCTTTAGTAGGCTATTTTTTTTTTTAATAATAATGTCTTTTTTTTTAATGCTTTTAATTTTATATAAGCTAGTCTAGCCTTTTTTCTCTCTCTATGCTATAATTTTTAAGCTAAAAAGAAGGTTAAGAACTTTATATATTATAAAGCTATTATAAGTGTTAATTACATAATTAATGTTTACTTTTATATAGTTTTTTAAAGTATCTTTATTACCTTTTATATAGCACTTACTTATGTAATAATATTTAGTAATAGTAGAAAGTCTAGGTTAATTCTTAGGTATGCCCTAAAAACTAGCAGCGTGGGTACTAGACTGTGTAGGCTAGCTATGTTGTTTAGAGCCTTAACTGCTATTTGCAGAATAGCCTTATTATCTGTACAGTTACCTAGCTTAGTCTTTAGAATGTTAAACACTTATTAAAAAGGTGTATGTACATACTTAACTTTTCTAACTACCTAATGTGCTTTTATAGGCATCTGCCTACATATAGCTCTTATAATTTTTGCATAAGCTTAAAAATCCTTTAAAGTAAAGTTTATACTAGAGTTATGCATAATATAGTCTAGGGGTTCTTAATAAGTGTTAATCTAGCATTTGCATAGTGCATCTTAGGTATCTTGTGTAGACATAGATTTTAGAAATGTAGCAGCTTAAAATAATATGTTTATATTAATAACATATAAAACATCCTTATTATTAATTTATATAACATTAATAATAACTTTATAGTTAAAGTAGGTATTATTCTTAATTATAAACTTAAATCTTTATAGGGCCTAGTTATATAATTAGTAGAGGTAGTAAAACTTTTTAATCTCTTCTAGCACTACAGCATTAATGTTGTAGCTAGCGCTAGTTAGCATCTTTTAGAGTCTTTCTATGCAGGGGTGTTTAAATTAGTAGTAGAGGCAGTAAAGTTTTAATTTAGTAAAAAAAAACATAAATTTTTTTTTACTAATATTAAAAAAAAAGTGTCTTTATTTTTATATAATAAAAATAGTAGTTTTATTTTTACATATAATAACATTTAAAACATTATTAAAGTACACACCTATTTAGTCTATGTTTGCTAGAGACAGTAGGAACAGTGTTAGAGTCTCTAAGATGTAATATGTTATGTTACTAACTAAGTTAGTAATTTATATAGTACTAATTAATTTTATTAATTTTTATTTTTTAAAGCTAATACTTTTTTTTCTTAGTGTCTAGTCTACTTTTGTATAAAGGAATTCTTATAGGTATGCTTTAAGTTATAACTTCTCTATAGTAAAGATTCTTACTGCGCTAGTATTCTATAGTTTACCTTAGTATACTATATAGTATTAATCTTTAAGGATAAACTATTCTGCGTATCTTTTAGGTTCTAGGCTGTAGATTTCCTCTGCAGTTGCGCAGTAAAAAAATATAGTATTAGTAAAGTAGTTAATAATCTTTTTACTTTTTTTTTTATTTAAGTTATTATTATTATGTAACTTTTTTTTTTCTACTTTAGTTTACCTTTAAACTTTTAAATGTATATATTTACCTTTTTATACATTAGTGTCTTATTATAGAATCTTTTATATAAAGAGATATATTAGTATTTTACATAGAATTAATTTATGTAAAGATAATTTATTAACTAACATTTTTTTTATAATAAATAAAGCATTACTTTAATTATATAAAAAACTATAGTTTAAATAATTTTTTATATTCTCTTAAGCTTCTTCTATGTTATTAATAGCTATGTGTATGTAGTAAGCTATATTACTTATTAGTGTAGTACACATTTTAGAATTTATTTATAAATGCATTATTTTATTAATTAATTATAACCTAAAGTGCTAAACAGAGGTTACTATATAGTGCTTTATATATAGGCTTAATTAAGAACATTACTTATTTAAGTTTAAGTTACCCTTAGCATGCTTATATAATAGTAGTGTAAAGCAGTATTTTACTTTAAAATTATAGACTAAAAGCTTTTTATATAAAAGTAAGTTTATTAATTATAGCTTTAAAAGCTTTATATAAAGTTTTTATAAAGTTTTTTTACTTACTTTATATAAAGCTTATTATTATCTAATCTATCTAATACTAGTTATAGTTTATATTAGTATTAAAGTAATTACTAAGCTACTTATATAGTAACTTTTATAATTATCTTAGACTAATATTATAAAGGTAGAATATATGTGCGCGCCTTTTAAAAATATTAGAAAAGATGCTTATATATAATGCCTTAAAAATAGTAAAGTGTTAGTAAAGCTTAATAAATACTATAGCCTTATTAGCTAAGATATTATATAGTTACTTTATATAGTTATTTTTTTTTTTATGCCTTTTAGAATTATATAACCTTTTTAGGTGTAAGGTTCTCTGCTATAATATCTTATATAAGTAAAAGTTAGTATAGATTATATAGTAATTAAATTATATATAGTAAGTATAAGCTTTAGAGAATCTTATGTAGAGCTGTAGCTATAGAAACATGTAGCTGCCTAGTTATGCTTTTGTATAGTAAGCTATTACAAAGTAGTTATACTAATTATAAAAAAAGTATTAGGTCTATAAGTAATTTATATAGAGATATCCTCTATTATATTAAGACTAGTAATAGTAGTAATAGTTTTATATAATGCTTTAGTAAAATAGTAAACATGTGTTCTTCTTTTATAAGTTTATATAGTATAGTAGCTTTTATTATGTCTTTCTTAAAGCTAATACCTTTATTCTATAAAGTAGTAATTAGTTTTTATAAAAATAGTTAGCTAAGATTTTTAAAGTGTATAAGCTTTTACTTTATAAAGTTATTTTAAAAGTTTTTAAGTATATATATGTTTATTACACTTAATGTGTAGAGTTTTATAATTAAGTTAGCTATGTATAAATTAAGCTTTTTTTTAAGTGTGTTATTTAATAGTTTAATTTTATTTACTTAATTTTTAATATTTATCTGCTCTGCTAGGGTCTTTACTAAAATGCCTATAAAAGGTATGTATTAGTTATACATTAATATGTTATGTTAGCTAGTTATAGATAAAGCTAGTGTTGCTTATTGCTCTATAGTAGTTAATTATGCGTTGTTGCGCACTGTCTTACTTCTTATTATATACTGCCTCTAAATAGCCTTATGTAAAAAGATAAAATAGACTTTCTAGTGTTAAACAAGCACTACTATTTATATAATACTTTTAAATAGTATTATATAGACAAGTTTTTTACTCTTACTTAAGTAACTAAATAAAGATTTATAGCTACTTATATATAAATTAGACTTTATCTTTACTCTTACTAATTTATAGTTAAAGTAGTAAGAAAAAAAATTCTTCTTATATATAAACTTTTAAATAAAAAAGTATAAAAAAAGCTTTTTTTTTTATAGTATTTAAACTACTAATTAGTGTTAAATAGACTCTTTGCTAGCTAGCACTTAGTGTTAGCAAATGCGTATAAGATAGAGAGGTTTGCACAGTGTAAACATTGCATAGGGGTGTTAGGTAACTAGTGTTAATTACTTTTTATTTTTCCTCTGTACAGAGGAAAAGGGGGATATCTAGATGTTCGCGCACAGAGGTTCGCGCACGAGCATCATGTGACATAGATACGTGATCCTGCTCGTGCGTGATCGCTCGTATCCAGGCCGCAACGCTGCTGCTGTGTACAGACAACTTATAAGTATTACTTTTCTTATAAGCTTATTTTATAATAAGTAATTTAGTTATATATAAAGTTTTTTACTTAGCGCCTATATACTTTTTTAAAGAAGTAAAATAACCTATATTAAATTACTATAAAAAGTATAATAAGTAAAAAAGTATATAAATAGTAATAATTTTACTATTTTTATAGTATTACTAAAAATAAAGTAAGTTATTAGTAAACCTTACTATACTTAATATATTTAAGTTTATATAATATAAAGTTAAGTAAAATCTGTTTTTTAAAATATACTAAGTTAGTTAGTTATAATTTTTTTATTAGTTTATATATTTTTTATATATTTTTTAAAAAAATGTATACTTAATATAAGTACACTTTTATATTAATTTATATGTAGTTTACTTTTATATATGTTATATAAAATATATTTAAATTATAGTTAGCTATATTTATTCTATATTTTTAGCTATATTAGTATATTAAGGATTAGCATTAGCTATATTAGTGTGTTAGAGATTAGCATTAGCTATGCTTAGTTATAGGCTATAATTAGTTACATGCTATAGTTAAATATTATTATTATATGTCTATTATTATTATATGTCTATTACCTATCTAATACTAATTTGCTAAGCATTATGCAACAACTATATAACAGCGTAGGCAAGATAATAGGTCTAAATGCAGTAGGAATCTAGTTAGAGGCATATAGAAGTGTGTGGGGACTTAGAACCTAGGAATGCTATTAACACCTATAGACCTTATATAAAAAATATTAGAAAACTACTAAGCTAGCTAAAAAAAAAAAGGTGTAACTAAATACTTAAAAAAATAAAAGTAACTATAAAAGATAAAGTTAAGTTATAGTTAAAGCTAATATAAAACCTTATTAGATAAGTTCTAAGCAACTTAAAATAAAATAATTTATAAAAATTATTATAAACTATTCTTTAACCTAAATAACTTACTATAAAAATAAAATAGTAAGTAGCATAGATAGCACTAAAAGTAAGCTTTTAAAGAAAGATAGAAGTGTATTATAAGAGAGACAAATTACTACTAAGCCTTACTTGTTAGAATTTATGCTTATATACAAAGTACAGGTCATGTGACCTCTAAACAGGTCAGGGGAGGCCATACTAGCCCGCTCTAGGACATCTAGCCTTACACCTACCTTAATGTGCTAACTATTGCTCTAAGCAAGCTTTGCTTTTACAGATCATTTATAAACTGTCGTAGTATTTTATCGATAATAAACTAAACTAAACTTTAAACACGCCTTCTAAAAGGTTGTTTAAGGTTAAAACTATATACATGTCTAATAGTGCTAAGAACAAGTTAGGCAGGTTTAGGTAAGCTTGCTGTACTGTAAGCTTGTTTAACTCGCTTAAGCTTGTTCTATTTCCTAGCCTACCTTCTTACTAGACAGTACATTCTTCTGTAATCCTAGGCAGCTGTGCTGCCTCTATGTCTTCTAGTTAGCTTGTAAACAAGTTCTGTTCTAACCTAGCTAGATTATAGAGCACTTTAGGTGGGGTTACGTTAGTCTAACTATAGACTGTAACACGCTGCCTCCCCTCCTAAGCAGCGTCCTTGCTGCTCTGCTCACACAACTGCGTTAGTAAGGGTTTATTTATAAAGTAGGTGTCTACCTGCTAGAAGGCATTTATAATGTTTATCTTTCTTATGCTAAATAGCTTACTAGTCTTATTTATCTTACTATTTTTATGTTGCCTGTTGTTTTAATTCTCTTTATTAGACAAAGATAAGACTCTGTAACACTTACTAATTTTTAAAGTTATCTTACATGTTAACCTTATCCTTAGATAGGTGCGTAGAGTGTGTAAAAAAAAATAACTAGTGTAACACTTTTATTTCTAACACAGCATATAATTATTTAAAAAAAAGAGGGGGAAGAGCTTCTTTAGTCTACAAAAGTAGCAAAGGTCTAAGAGTAGAAGCTTACAGATAAGCGTTTGCAATTAGTAAGAAAGCTCCTTAAAAAGGCAGTAAAGATAAAAGAGGTGTTAGAAAGAGAGTGTTCTAAATAATATTATATCTAAAAATTACTAGATTTATTAGAGGCTTATTATGTAAGGTATCTAAAGGGGGACTTTTCTTCCTTAGACAAGATAGCAGCCTTTAAGGTAAAGGTAAAAAGTTAATTACCTCTCTAACCTCTTTTTACTAGGACTTATCTCTAAAGGCTGCTGCTATTTAGTAATAATATAGCTGTTCCTTTTAAAATAAGTGCCTTATTGCCTAGCTAGTTTCTTTTAAAAGAGTCTAGAGGTACTTCTGTACTAACTGCTGCGTATTCTTTAGGTTTTTAGCTAGTTCTTATGTGTTTTTACTAGTAAGCTATTTTATCTATTTAACTAAGAACTTTTTCTTATCTCTTTAATTACTAATAATTTATTCTACTTTATATTTAGTTTCCTAATTCTTTTATTCTAACTTTAATAAGAGAATTTCTTTAGATGCTTTTTTAAGCTTTAAGACGTAAAACTAAGAATGTATTTTTATATAAAGAGAAAGCTTTAGTTTATAATTATCTTTCTAAGTTTATAAGACCTTACATAGTTTAATCCTTTTTTCTGCTAGCTTCCTAGAAGGTTAGGGTATCTTAAGGTTCTAGGTTTTAAGATATACGTGGTCTCTTAGATAGATCTCTAGTTCTTATTCTTATATCTAATTTATGTATTTCTTTATTATTTCCTAACTAGACTTAGCTTTAACGATTAGCCTTTAATGTATATTTTAAAGATTTAATAACTAATTAATTAACTTTAGTAAGTTTATAGGCTAAGTCCTGTAAAGCGTGTAGTAGAGGTAATAGCTAAAATTTGCTTTATATAAAGTTTGTAAAGATGGGATGGTAAGTAGCACGGATAGCACTGAGAGCAAGCTTTCGGAGAAAGATAGGAGTGTATTGTAAGAGAGACGAATCGCTGCCAAGCTTCGCTTGTCAGGATTCATGCTTATATACGAAGCACAGGTCATTTATCTCACGAGCCATACCCTCTGGAGGGTCCACCGAGCGTCGGCAATAGGTAGTACCGATTGCCGAGGAGGCTTTGCGCTGCTGCGCCACGCTCGACGAACCACTCCAGAGGGTCTGAGAGAAAATGGTACGAGCTTTGGTGTGTCTCAGCCGCAGTTGTTAGGCAAAATTTCTCTACTTCACTAACATACTTCTCTATCACAACATACCTCTAACAGCTTGCTATTTATATAGAAGCTTGTCTAGAGCTTAAACTATTATATGTATTTGCACTTTTACTTAAACCTCCCTTTGTACGCTGCCTAGAGGGATCTAATTAAAAGCTTATGTAATTACAGCTAATCGCCCTCCTTTATGCAACTTAACTACTAGAGCAGCTAGAGGCAAGTAATAAGCTAGAGCTAGTTGTACACAAGCAGGCTAATTAGCTCTAGCTCTTAGCTTGTCTCTAGCTGCTCTAGTGGTTGAGTCGCATAGGGGAGGGCGATACAGTACAAAGCAACTTAGAACTAGCTTTAGCAGTATACTTTACCCCTAAGTTATAAATTTAGCTCTTTTAAAATGTAGCTACTATATAGCTTAGTTACTTAAGTTTTAATTGCATTTAATAAATACCTATTTTATTATATTGTGGGTAAAAAAACATTAAAAAAGGCTAAATGCTAAACAGAGATACATACAAATTTACTCCATTTCTCCTCAGACGCTCCGCAGACGGTTCTAAAAACGTGACCTTACTAGCCACAGCGTTGTGGTTGGTCCGGTCAAACCTCGGAGGAGCGTCTGACTCGTGAGATAACAGGTCATACGACCTCCAAACAGGTCAGGTGAGGCCATACTGGCCCGTTCTGGGACATCCGGCCTTACAAAGTTTTTTTTATTATAGCAGATTCTACTAACGTACTTCATGGGCGAGTTGCTCACACACCCGAGTCGCTCACTTTTGCCAAGACCCCACCCTAACAAACTCTATTATAGCCTATAACAACCCGCTCTGGCACTATATAGTACAGTACAGCCTAGAATATTATTTAGATACTACTTCTGCTTCTTGCTTACATATTTACGTGTTATGCCTAGTCTAATTGCACTATCTGTAGCGCCTTTAGAATAGCTTACTTACTTTAGCTTACACCTGCTTCTTTGCCTTCTTTCTGTTACTATGCGCTCTAAACTCCTTTAAAGCTGTTAAGTGTAAGCTTTTCTAAATTATTAAGGTCTTTTTTACCTTAATTTACTTTTTTTATGTAATTTATATTATGTAGCAGCTTTATTAGCTGCTTAAAGCTTAGTAATTTTTTATTATACTAACACTAGCTTATATGTAATTATTACTACTCTTTTTAAAACTTTCTTAAACACTTTAACTATAAAAGTTAGTAAACTATTTATATGCTTTTAAATTTTTATTTTTATAAGCATTAATTATAACTTAAGTTTTAAAGTATTACTTAGAGTTTATAACTACTAGAGCTTGTTATATATAAGTAGTAGTAGTAATAGAGTATATAACTTTACATTAAGGCTTATTATAACTTATTATAAGTTAAAAAAAACTAATCTAGCGCTTTAAAACTTTTCTTAAATATTACTAAAAGTAATTATAGCATTATAAGCTACTTTAAAGCATAGTAAAAACTTTATTTTTATAATATAAGTAATCTAGTTATATATAAGGTTGTTAGCTTAGCGCTTATACACTTTTTTTAAAGAAGTAAAACAACCTACATTAAGTAGCTATAAAAGGTGTAATAAGTAAAAAAGCATATAAATAGTAATAATTTTATTATTTTTATAGTATTACTAAAAATAAAGTAAGTTATAGCTTTTATAGCTATTAATAACTAGTAAATAGTAGCTACTAATAGTACACTTTTTTATATATATATTAAAGTGCTTTAACTAGTCTAGACTAAGCTAATTAGTAGTCTAGCTACACTTAGAGATTATAATAACTTAATTTTAAAGTAGATTTTTCTTTTTATACTAGTTTAGAAAGTAGTTACTACTTTAAAAAATAATAAAAAGCAGAATAGCTTACTTTTTAGCATTAATGCTCTAAATAGCTGTTGTCTACTTCTAGTTACCTAGCTAGACTGCTTTTAGCTGTCTTTATTTTTCTAAACTTATAATAACTACTCTAGTAGATATTTAGCTTATTATAAACTTTATTTTATTAAAGTTATACATGTTATTATTTTAGATACTATACTTAGCTTTAATATTCTTTATAAAGTTAAACTAGCTTTAAATTACTATAAAATTTTTATAAAAAGCTTTTTTATAGTTATACTTATACTTAAACTTTACTTTAAGCTTTAGGTAACACTTAATAAATATATTAAGCTAGTTTATGCTAACATAGCTTATATTATACTTAGTGTGTAAAAAATTAGCTATATTAGCTACAGCTACTAGCTAGAGGGGAAATCCTTACGCATTTAGCTTAAGTATATGCTAAATAATTACCTGCTTTTTATTATTATCTAGCTTTTATAAGTTAGCTATATAATTAGCTTAAAAAGGTTGTCTAGTGTGTTAGTTACTTATTATTTTTTAAAAGACCTTATAGATAGCTATAGCATGTTACTTAAAAAGTATTACATTTTATTTAAAAGCCTAAAGTGTAAGCTATATCTAATGTTTCTTTAACACATCTAAGTAGTGTTGTTAGAAATGTATTAGTGTAAAAAAAGTAGTGTAGTAAGGTCTTAGCAAAAGTAAGTAACTTAGGTGTGTAAGCAACTTGCCTATAAAGTATGTTATGTTAATAGCAAATTAAGCTATTAAAAGCTATTCTGCCTAGTTGCTTTAACTATAAGATACATATTATCTTAAGTATCTTTCTACTTTAGCATTTGCGTGGTTGCAGGTAACCCCACCACACTTTTACCTTAGCCGACCAAGCAAATTTTTGTTAGCCCAAGCGTGTTAGTAAGATTAGCGATTAGTTAGTTGTGTTAGTAATTAGTTAGTTAGGTAATCTTCTTTATAAAGCCTACATCCTAAGCAAGCTACTTTAACTCTTAAACCCTATTTTCCTAACAAAGCTGCAAGAAATATAAGTAATGTAGTTATAAACATGTTAAGAAGTAGTTACTAACTGCTTTAGGTCTTACTTTAAGTTAAGAACTCTAATGCTAAGAGAAGAATAACTTGTTTTACAATAGTAATTTAGATAAGACTACTTATAACTTTACTGCTAAGGCCTAAGGTAAACACGCTGCAGATAGCAAGGAAGAGTGTAAGGGTAATATTAATGTATAGGCTATATGTTAACATGTTGTTAATGTTTTCTTATTAGATTTTAGGATAATACTACACCCCTTATAGTGTTAACCTCTAGGACTTACAGCCCTTTTATAATAGTAAATATTACATATGTTGCTCTTTTTCTAGAATATCCTTAAATGTCTGTAAATAGGTATACTTTCTGTATTTATGTAGATCTAGCTAGGGCTACTTTAGAAATAGTCCTTTAGGATGCTTAATAAGTAAAAATAATTTTAAACATGTTAAGAACAAGTTAACATATTATTAGTTTTAATACTATAGAAAATAAAAGGGCTTGCCTAAGTGCACAACATCTGCGTTCTTAGGTGGTCTAGTAATAAGGTATTAGTATAAGTGTACTAGTGTAAAGCGTTGCAAATACCTTAATAACACATTAGTAACACTTTTATATACTTACATTATAGCTAAAATCTAGAAGCAGATAAAGAGCTCTTGTCTAAACCTGTATAGGTCTAAGCTAGACATAAGAAAGAAGAAGTCTACTATGTATATGTGCTTAACCTGTTTAGAATACCTTCTTATATTATGTAGGCTCTACTAGGCAATTATGCATTGCTATTGCAACAGAACAGCATGTGTACACACTAGACCTATGTGTAAACTAGTTTTACGCTAAATAAAGCATAAAGTTAGTAAGGACCTTTTAAAAACATGTTAAGAACCTTTTTATAATATATTATAGTCTATTTTAGGTGTGCGCCTCTAGTATGTTAGTTGCAAGAGTTAGACATATATAAATAGGGCAGAAGGGCACCTCTTTAAAACTGTTAGAGATTAATACTATATTAAACACCTTTAGAATTTTTTCTAAGATAGTTTACTTAAGGAGCTAGAACTAGTAGAGATGTGTAGTTTTATCTTCTTAACAAGGGCTAAACTTTAAGATTATAGTAACATAATTACTTTATAATTTAATAAAAACAGCTTATAAATGTGTTTATAAGACAATAACTATCTTTAGGGCAAGGGAAAGCTTATACAGGTAGGCTGTAGGGTAAAATTTAACATTATTATACCTGTATACGTAAACTAGTGTCTGTACTATACGTTTACGTCACATGGTGTACATATGCACCCCCCTCCTCTACCTACAAGGACTCCTAAGGCTCTTACACAGGAGATTATATCCTTAGTATGCTAGGTAAATAACTTAAGTATAACTATTAGTATAGACCTTTTTTTAACTTATTAATAACTTGTTATTAACTTATTAGCATCCTTTCTTAAGTTACTATTTCTAGAAAAGTTCTGCTAGAACTATAATAAACCTTTATTTACACAAGTACATAAGTTGCTTGTAAACATCGATTACCTTGCACAGGTTATATACTATAAGAAGCTTATTATGTTTCTTTCTAGCTAGGACTTAGCTAGTGTTAAGTTTAAGATAAAGATAAGGCACTAGAACCTTAAAAAAGTAACTAAGTAGTTACTAACATGTTTACATCTTATCTCTAACATGTTCTAGGCATATATTAGAGAAATCTTTACAAACAATATTAGCACTATTATAGTAACTATGCAGAAGGACTAGGCTGCTGTCTTTGCAAGCCTAGAGATGTTCTAGTTAGACCTCTCTTTTAAGCGTGTATTACATAGCTTTTATAAACTTATTTTTGCCTTTTACTATAAGCAGCATAGAAAACGTAAGTGGACATGTTAAAAACATGTTATAATAGAGGTGCTAACATGTTTAGTTTTTACTCTTGCCTGTATGTATATTAATTATAAGAAGAGACGCATTTATTAGAAATGCTTTAAGATACTATTTAAGCACATATTTTAATGTGTTTAGAGAGAGATAAGATAGAAGCATTTGCACTATAATAGATTTATTAGTGTTATAGTTAACATAGATAGGAAGCAGATAAGTAGTACGTGTTGCAATTATGCTAGGAACTTGTTAATAACATATTAAGAAGGTTTTAGGTAATATCTCTAGTCTATTAACCCTGCTAATAATCCCTAGCAATAGCAACTTTAGAACACAGTTAAGTTTTGTAAGGCGCACTTTATGCAGAGTATTAAAACTGCAACAAGTGGTCTAGATCTAGCCTTTGCTTCTGTACGTTAACAGATGCAAGCACTTCTTACCTACTAAAGCTAGGAAAAGTACAACACTCTGTGCGTTTAATTAATAGGTAAATATGTTCTTATAATGTCTGTAACATATTTATAACGTGTTTATAAAGCAGGAGAGTTTAACTATTAGTTACTAGGCAAAGCATAAACGCAACAGAGTAATTGCTATAGAGCTTAACAAAAATATTACATTAATAACTTAACATAATTAGAACATCTTAGAGGAGACTTCTAATAATGTTAAGTAGGCTACTAAGAAGTTATATTTATTTAAAAAGGCTTTACACCTTTTACTAGTAATTCTAGCATAGGTTAAATATTTATGCTTTTTAAACATAGTCTAAACATAAATAGGGCCTAGAAGCTTAACTAGCGCGATATTAATTAGTAGAACACGCAAGTAGAAAGAGATATACACTATAGCTATTATTCTACAAGCCTTATTTCTTAGTATAGCACACACATAGCTAGAGAAAGTACGTGCATTATTAACATGTTTTAGAGGTATTACTAATGTAATTAAAACATAAGCAATAAGACTATCTTAATTTAAACATAAATTACAACTCTAATAATAATAGTAATAATACTATCTTATTCTAAGCCTTATTGTCTAGCTATGTTAAAGCTTGTAACAGCTCTAGACAACAGTAATTACTAGCTATTAGGCATACACTATCCCTAGAAGCTTAAACAGCAACATAAGATAGTAATTTAACTTTAACATTATTATAACCTGTTTAGATAATAATTAGATTACTATTATTATAGCTAAGTCTTTAGTAGTAAGCACTTTAACAGAATTTTAATGCCTAGGCCTAATGTTTAGCTCTTAAGCTAAGAGAAAAAAAGGCAAGCATAAGAGAAAAAAAAGCAAATGTAAGAAAGTAAAAGCTATAAAATAGGTTGCTTAAGCTGGAGTTACTAGAAAAGAAGAGGGCTTTAAACAAAGACAACATAATTACATTATTATGTTAAGAACATGTTCTAAACAGCATAAGGTTAGGTTGTACAGTCCTAAAATTAAGGACATCTTTTCTTACTTTAGGGTATATTTACTGCCTTGCTAATTTTATTAAGATCCTCTTAGAAACACCTTAAAAACAACATGTAGTATAAAAATATATAAAGACATGTTTTAAACATGTTTAAAACTTAACCTAAATTATATATAAATTTATTCCTTATTATCTTTACCTTTCTTTATATTATCTTTACTCTCTAAGTTATCCTAGCCTTTAAACTACTTAGTGCTATTACATGCGTTATTCTATTTGCATTCTAAACATGTTAGGAATATGTTAGAATAATAGAAAAGGCAGGAAGTTACCCTTTAGGTTTAAGTTTTCTTTAATAGCACTAAAGCTTTTATAAACCTTATAAAAAAACACTTTACTTACCTTCTTAATTATATTCCTAGCTGTAGTAAAGTTAACCTAAACATGTTTTTAATAAGTTATTAAAAGTTTAATAAGGTAGAAACATACTTTACTAGCTTTTTAATCTTTACTATTATTTGTTTTCTTATAGAGGGGAAGCTTAAGGCGTTTAGAACTAGTTAGGATTTGCTTTATAAGGCGTTTAGAACAGCGCTGCTTAACATGTTTTAAGTAGGATATAGTTAGCTTTAGGTTAACACTAACCTGCATGTTGCAACAGCGCAGGATTAGTAGGAGCTTAGCAACATTCTAAACAGGTTTAAAACCCCTTCCTCTAATAATCTTGTTATGCTTCTTTATAACTCCTAAGAAGAAGTCTGCTATGCTATTAAAAACATAATGTAAACAGGTTGTTAATAACTTACTATAAGCAAGATTAATCTTTGCTATAGAAAGATTTTTAGTCTGCTCTACTGCCTTTACCTAGACCTCTTTATAGTACTTTTTAATGTGATTAACTAGCGCTCCTTGTGACTTAAACATGTTCTAAACACGTTAGGATGTGTTTTAAATGCTATTAAACATGTTTAAAACGCATTAGGAACAGATTATAACTCACTCTACAAAGCTCTCTACCCACACTAACTCTGCAATATACCTCCCTAAAATACACGTGAATTATGTTATTCTTGTTCTAAACGCGTTAAAAACCTGTTGCTATTAAGTTAAGATGCCTACTTTACTAAAGGGCTTAGCGCTAAAGGGCAAGCAACTAAGGCTGCAGTACGCCTTGTAGGCTTCCTAGAACGCATTTAGATGGGCTAGGCAATAGAAGTAGGAGCTACTTACGCTTATTAAAAGCTGCTTAGACATGTTTACAAGGTGTTAGCAAGAAGTAGTAATGGGGTTGGTAGGGTAAGGAAATAGGAATTTTAGTTAGTAGGGTTAAATTTTGTGTGGTTGACTTACCTAATAGTTGGTTAGCCGAGGTAAAAGTGTGGTGGGGTTACCTGTAGGCACAGCATTTGCTTACTCTGTTTGTATGTCTGTTTATAGGTAATATGCTGTAGATAGCTTATGTGTTACACCTAGGTGTCTTATAGCAGCTTTTTAGAATTTGCTAGTAAATAGCTTATCTCTATTAAAAATAATAATCTAAAGGCATTTATGTATTAAGACTATATTATATTTAAGTTTATATATAAATTTTTTAGCTATTATAGTTTTCTTTAATAGCTATGTGCGCAGAAACTTAGTAGTCTTATTAAGTGCTACTATAATTATATTACACATTCTTTCTATGCTAGGTTCCTTTAATAGGGGAAGCTTTATTATAAAGTCTATAGTAACTATTATCTATAGTTGTGCTAAGGCTTTAATTAATTATAAGTATTTATAAGTTTTATGTCTTTAGAGGTTGTTTTTATTACATGTGTTGCATTTTTTAAGTACCTCTATGCATAATTACTTTATTTTAGGTATTATTTAGGGTATAGCTGCCTTTAGCTTTTTCTAGAGGGTGCTAATTCTTAGGTGTCTAAACATTAGAGATTTATAATATTTGTAGATTAGGTTCTTCTATCCTTATTTAGTTACTATAAGCGCACAGAGTTCTTCTATAAGCCTAGGTCTATTATACACTAGTTGTCTGTACGCAGCAGCAGCGTCACGGTCTGGATACGAGCGATCGCGCACGAGCAGGACCACGTATCTATGTCACATGATGCTTGTGCGCGAACCTCTGTGCGTGAACATCTAGATATCCCCCTTTTCCTCTGTATAGAGGAAAGACAAGAGTAATAGAACTAGAAACATGTTACCTTTACCTTACCTACCTTGTACGCTGTGCACACTGTACACTACTCTTACTTTTACTACTTAAGTGCTTATACTATAAGCAGCTAGCTATTAAAGCCTATTTAACACTAATTAGTAGTTAATTTAATTAACTATAAATTAGTAAAAGTAATAATAAAGTACTTATGCTTTATAAAGTACTTTGTTTTATTACTTATTTCTTAAAAAAAGTAATAGCAGAGTACTTATACTTTATAAAGTACTTTATTTAGTTACTTATTTTTTAGAATAGCAGATTAATTCTTTACATTATATAGCAAGCTCTGCTACTATATAAAGTAAAAAGAAGATAGTGTAAGACGCACACTAAAGCTACTAAAGCTGTATAACTTAGTAACTAAATAATAGCACATTAATCTTTTACATTGTACAGCAAGCTCTGCTACTGTACAAAGTAAAGAGAAAATAGTGTAAGGCGCACACTAAAGCTATTAAAGCTGTATAACCTAGCAGCTAGATAACAGTAGTACTTATATAATCTACTAAAAAAGTAATTAACTATACTATTATAATAAAATCTTATTAGCAACTAATAACTTTATGTAATAATAAAAAAAATAAAGAATAATTCTTATTATATAAACAACTTATAAAAAACATAGGGATATTAAAGGCAACACTATAGAATAAGACTAGCCTAGAGTACTAGAATAACAAGATTAATATGTTAAAAGCTCTAATAAGCCTATAAACTTAATTATACATAAGTTATATAATTACTAATTTACATATAATAACTTAGAAGGGCGCTACTTTTTTAAGTATGTACATAAAGGATTTTAAAAGATAAACACTATAAGACTTTTTAGCACTTAGCTATGTGTTTAAAAAGGAGCTTATATAAGTGCTAAAAGATAAGGGAATTACACTATAGCTAGGCACTAAAGGTACCTAAGCCTAAAAGCTGTATAATATAGCATAAAAAAAAGTAATTACACTAAAAAGGCTTTATACATAACCCTTATTACTATATAAAGCTCTACACAGAAGCAGACTAAACATAATGCTGCTATTAACACTAAACATACTAGCATTACTTGCTTCTACACTTTAGCTAGCACTACACTAATTACTATACAAATAATACATGCTACTCTACCTAACGCCTGCTCCACACCCTTAATTGTACACACCACTGCCTGCAGTAGTGTATGCACTACTAATACCACCTGCATAATCTATACTACATTACAACCTGTATAAACTTCTACCCTAGAGAGAAACTACTAAAGAAAAACTTTTAGTAGATAAAATTATATAATTTTAAAAAGTATAAAAAAAATAATAACTATATAAGTTAACTATATAATATTTTTATAAATAAAATAAGAATCTTTATTAATTTATATTAATAGCTAAATATCTAGAAAACTTAGTACATAGACATCTTTCTAAATATCCTAAAAAGTTAAGTAAATATGTACTATATGCACAACATAGGCCTTAGACATAACTAGAAGCATTTATATAACACCTTAAGTAGTTACTTTAACACTAATATAAACTATAGCTAGTACTAGATAGACTAAATAATAATAACTTTTACATAATGCTAATAAAAGAACTTTAATAAAAGTTTATATAAAGTCTTTAAAACAATAATTAATAAGCTTACACTTATATAAAAAGCACTAAAAATAAAATTTTAAAAAAATGTTTTACTACACACTACTATTATATAAGCTTGTTAAGGATAACTAAAACTAGAACATACTATGTTTACTATTAAGCTTTTATGTAAAGCCTTATTTAGCAACTTATAAGCATTACTCTAAGTTACTATAGACTAAAGGGTAAACTAATACCTTTAGAAACTACCTAATGCATACTACACAGACTGCTAATATAACTCTATATAATAAAAGTTTATACAACAAAAAAGAAGCTTCTTTTTATGTAAAAAAAAATAATATAAAAGATCTTTATTTAAGTTTAGGCTATAATCTAGAGATAACTACATGCAGATAAAAAAGTGCTTTATTTACTATAAGAAAAAATGTTAGTTATTAAACTACTTTTATAATAACTATACATAAGTAAAGAACTAGTATGTTGCCTTATATAAAGATTTTTATAATAAGACTTTATTATATAAAGCTATTACCTTATATATCTAAAACTTTAAAGGTTACCTTAAGAAAAAAAATAATTTACATAGTATAAAAAAAATAAAATAAAAGAGTAAAAATGCTAAAAAAGCTATTAACTACTTTACCTCTACTACTTATTTACACTATGTAATAAAAGAGGACATCTATAGCATTAAACCTAAGAAATATGCTAAGCAGTTTATCCTTAATAACTAATACTATACAGTATACTAAGGCAAACTATAAAACATAGGTGTAGTAAAAATCTCTACTATTAGCAAGTTTTAACTTAAAGTGTACATATAAAAAAACTTATATATAAAAATTAATTAGATACTTAGCTAAATAGATATTAGCTTTAAAGGCTAGACACTAAAAAGATTAATTAGTACTATATAAATCTAGAACTTAATTAGTCTAGTTATATACTTTATTCTAAAGACTTTAACACTATTTTTACTATTACTAGCAAATGCTAACTAACTTAAGGCATACTTTAACAACATTTTAAATATTATTATATATAAAGATAAAACTACTATACTTATTATATAAAAATAAAGACACTTTTTTTTTAATATTAGTAAGAAAAAATTTATATTTTTCTTTACTAAATTAAAACTCTACTGCCTTTACTGCTAATTTAGACACCCCTGCATAAAAAGACTTTAGAAGATGCTAACTAGCGCTAGCTATAACATTAATGCTGCAGTGCTAGAAGAGATTAAGAAGTTTTACTACTTTTACTAATTATATAACTAGGCTTTATAAAGATTTAAGTTTATAATTAAAGATAACACTTACTTTAACTATAAAGTTATTATTAATATTATATAAATTAATAATAAAGATGTTCTATATATTATTAATATAGACATATTATTTTAGGCTGCCACATTTCTAAAATCTATGTCTGCACAAAATACCTAGAATGCACTATGCAAATGCTAGATTAACACTTATTAAAAACCTCTAAACTATATTATGCATAACTCTAGTATAAACTTTGCTTTAGAGAATTTTTAAGCTTATGTAAAAATTATAAAAGCTACATGTAAGTAGATGCCTATAGAAGCATATTAGGCAGTTAGAAAGGTTAAGCGCGCGCACACACCTCTCTAATAAGTGTTTAACATTCTAAAGACTAAGCTAGGTAACTGAATAGATAATAAGGCTATCCTGCAGATAGCAGTTAAGGCTCTAAATAACATAGCTAGCCTACACAGTCTAGTACCTACACTGCTAGTTTTTAAGGCATACTTAAGAATTAACTTAGACTTTTTACTATTACTAGACATTATTATATAAGTAAGCACTATATAAAAGGTAATAAAAATACTTTAAAAGAACTATGTAAAAGTAAATATTAATTATATAATTAACACTTATAATAGCTTTATAACATATAAAGTTTTTAACCTCCCTCTTAGCTTAAAAATTATAGCATAAAAAGAGAAAAAAGGCTAGACTAGCCTATATAAAATTAAAAGTATTAAAAAGAGAGACATTATTATTAAAAAAAATAGCCTACTAAAGCTCTAATATACATAAGTTAAACTATACTATAAAAAAAAAAAACCTACTTATAATAAATAACTTAAATAAACTAATCTCTATATAAAAAAATTCTTTAAAAAAGAGGAAAAAAAATAGCTTTATAAAAATATTATAAAAGCAGAACTAGAGCCTACTACAGACTAAGCCCTTTAAAATAGTAATGCTGCACTAGTGCAAAGGGAAGATATAGATACTAGAAGAAGTAAAAAGCAAAGAAAACCTATATAAAGTCTAGACTAGGTATTTCTAACTTAGAAAAAAAAAATAATTAGGCCTTATCTATTAAGCTTTATATAAATAGTGTAATTACTACACTTAAAAAACTATTTAAGAAATTAGACTATATAGAGATAAACACTTTAATTACTAACAGCACTTTTAAGGTTATAGCATATAACTTAATAAGGCACAAAGGTTAGATTTTTAACTTCTACTTTATATAAAAAGTAAAAGGTAAAATAACCTAACTATATAAAAAATCCTGCCTAGTGTTTACTAGCTACTTAAATAAATAAAAAAAAGAAATTTTTACCTAGTTACTAACTATTTAAAGAATAAGCTAGAGACTACTTTTAGCTATAAAAGTAAGCCTAAGAGCTATATATAAAATGCATTTTAAACTATGTAATATTACATAAGTATACATCTAATTAATAGATAAGCTTATGCGCACGCTGTACATAAAGCTACTAAAGAAGATGCGCTAGAGCTTTTTACTAAATATAATACTTTAAGTTATACAACTCTTATATAAAGCTGCTAAATTAAGACTATATTAGTTTAAAACATACTATAACTACTATAAAAAAAAGCTGTGTATATACATCTCTTTATATAACTCTTACCTCTTAATTACTAATAAAGAAGAGCACACTTTTAGTATTACTAGCTTATAAATAAATAACACTTTAAGCATTATAATAAAAAATTTTACATAAAGAAAAAAAAAAACTATAAAAAGTAAAGTTTTATATAAAAAGTAAAACTATTCTAGTAAAAAAGCAACTTATTAAGTTTAATAGTAAAAAAATTAAACTTACACATAATATAGTAGTTTTTACTTAGAAAAAATAAGTAAGCTACCTTTATATAATTAACTTAAAAGACAAAAATGCTGCATAATAATATGTTAAGTAATATGTAAAAGGGGCATATATTGCATTTATATATTAACTAGAGGCAGCATTTAACTTATCTATTACTGTATAAACTATAGACCCTTTACATAATAATATTAACACACTTAATATATAAATTTAATAGTAGATAGATAATAGTAAGCATAGTCTTACCTTTTTACTATTATAGCTTAATTATGTAAAGCTGTTTATTTTTATAGATAAATTATTTACTAATAATAAAAACCTTAGCTTATAGCTAGAATTTTTAATTATATTAAGTAATAAAAACTATATAAAGTAAAGTAACTACTTTAAAATACTAGGCAACATTATACACTAAAATTCTACTAAGTGTAAAAAAGTAACTAAAAGTGTTCTTACTAGTAAACTATATAAAATAGTTAAAAGGTTTAATAATATAATTACACTTAGTACAACTTTATAGTAAATTATATAAACACTTAAACTACTACTAATTCTAGTAGTAATCTGCATAGATTTAAGGTCTCTATATAATTACCTTATTAAGCTAGGCACTACTAGTAAAAAGTAACTTATAATTAATATTATGTTACTTTATAAATTATATAAAAAAAAAGAAATTACTAAAATAAAGTAAATTAATAGTAAAAATAACTTAGTAAATGCATATATAAAGAAAACACTAAACTAAGCTTTTTAATTATTAGTTCTAACTAACTGCCTCTCTGTCTAGATAGAAGCATCTGTAGACTAGCTAGATCTTATGTGTAAAGATGCCTTAGACTAACTAGACTAACAACACTTTTATATAAAGCTTATTTCTTTTTATTTTATTTTTTTTATATTATACATACTTATCTTTCTTATTATAAGGATCTGTTACTGCTAGCACTATATAAAAAGAGAAAAGAGCTAGGGGATTATACAGTAGAGCTTAGAAAGTAAAGGATAAAGAAAAAAAAAGCTATTTATATAGCATAACTAGCCTATTTTAATGCATAGTATTACTAGGGGCAAGTCCTAATAAATAGGGTAGAGTAAAGGCAGAACATAATTAGATAGACTTACACAGACAGAAAAGAGGTAATGTGTATAGAAGGTAACTCTTTAGACAAAAAGAAAAGTTGCTAGTGTCTGTATACAGCAGCAGCGTTATAGTCTAGATACAAGCAATTGCGCACAAGCAGGACTACGTATCTATGTTACATAATGCTTGTGCGCAAACCTTTGTGTGTAAATATCTAGATATCCCCCTTTTCTTCTGTATAAAGGAAAGATAAGAGTAATAGAACTAGAAACATGTTGCCCTTACCTTACCTACCTTATATGCTGTGCACACTGTACACTACTCTTACTCTTGCTACTTAAGTGCTTATACTATAAGCAGCTAGCTGTTAGAGCCTATTTAACACTAGTTCTTTTTTTATTTTTTTAAAAAAAATAAATTCTTTTATTTCTTCTTTTTATCTTTTAAAGTAGTTAGGCCTCTTGCTAAAAGTGTTAGCCTATTAATTCTAAGCTCTAAGAACATGCTTAATAATATAGTTAAATTAGGCTAGCTCTATTACCTATCTTACATGCATTAGTAATAGTTTCTTTATTATTAAAAATATAACTAAATTTGCATAATCTATTATAATGTTAAAATGTTTTTTTATTCTATGTAACTCTGTTGCCTAAACCTGTACTGCATTAAGTATAGCTTTTAGCTCTTTGTTAGGTATGCTGTAGTCTGCTTTAGATCTAGAGAATTTAGCAAAGTAGTATGCTACAAGGTGCCACTTTCTATCTTTCTGTTTCTAGTAGAAGGCTGCGCTGCTTACTTTTCAGAACGTGTTTATGTAGAATTTTGTGTCTATTTATAAGTTGTACATTTGTAGTACTAGTTTAATAGTTACAGTCTACTTTAGCGCCTTAAAAGCATTATTTATCTATAGAGTCTAAATAAATTTTATAACAGCTCTTTTCTTTATAGTAGTGTTAGTTAGAAGTAGAGTAATTTTTAAGTAGTTCTTAATTATTTGTCTAACATATGTAGACAGTCCTAGGAATCCTTTAACTTCTTTAACTATAGTAGGTTCTAGCTATTCTAGAACTTTTTATATTTTAGCTAGGTTAATTTTAATTTTATTACTATTAATTATAAATTCTAAGTATTTAGTTTTAGTAACATAGAATTTACACTTAAAGAGTTAGAGATAAAGTCTATATTTTTGTAGCTTATCTAGGACCTTTTGTACCTTCTGTACATAGTCTTCTATACTCTCTTTTGTGTATATAAGAATGTTGTCTAGATATACTAACATACAGACATTAAGGTATAGGTTTAGAGCTGTGTTAATAATTCTTTAGAATGTTGCTAGAGCATTAGTTAAGCTAAACAGCATTACTAGCAGCTTATTTAGTTTTTATAAAGTTTAGAAGGCTGTTAGCTACTTATTTTCTTTTTTTATTTATATTTTATTAAATTTATCTTGTATATTAAACTTTATAAAGTACTTAGTTTCTTTTAATTAGTTTATTATATCTTAGATAATTAAAAGAGGAAATAAATTTTAGATTATGTTATTATTTAGAGTCTAGTAGTCTTAGCAGACTCTAATTTTTCCTCTTTTCTTTTTTACAAAGACTACTGCTAAGGCTACTAGGCTGTGGCTTTTCTAAATATAACCCCTAGCTAACATTTAGTTAACATACTTCTATAAAGCCTCTTTTTATATCTTTATTAGAGGTTAAAGTTTGTAAGTTTTTAGTTTAGAATCTTTTATTAGGTTTATTGCATAATCCTATAGTTAATGTAGGGGCAACTCCTCTAGGTTCTTAGGTGTCTTAAATATGTCTCTGTAATCCTTATATTTAGTAGAGATATTATGTTCTTCCTAGATCCTGTAGATGCTACTCTATTCTATGTTTAAGTTATTTTTAATTTTTTTATAAAGTACTTCTTCTAGTTTTTTTTTATTACTTTTATTACTTTAGATTCTAGCTCTTAGTAAGGGAACTTCTCAAGTTTTTGTTTCTTTAGGTAATAACTACTGCCCTGCTTAGCTTATTTATAGACTAAGGATATGCTATTATAGCATACTAACTAGGTTATGCGTGCATAGTCTTGAGAATTCTTAATTATTATTATTTTCTAGTTAATTATAAGGTTATATTTCTTAAGCTAATTATATTCTAGAATAGTGTTATACTTAGCTTCTAACAGAAGTATGCTTATAAACTTTTAGTTCTTTATATTTAGTGTTTTTAAGTTTTCTTTAACGTACTTCACAGGCAAGTTGCTTACACACCTAAGTTGCTTACTTTTACTAAGACCCTACTAAACTACTCTTTCTACACTAATGCATTCCCTATAACACTACTTAGACGTGCTAAAAAAATGTTAGATATAGCTTACACTCTAAGCTTTTAAATAAGACATAAAACTCTTAAAAAAACATGCTGCAGCTATATATAAAGTTCTATAAAAAATAATAAATAACTATAGTGCTAAATAACATTTATAAGCTAATTCTACAGCTAAATTATAAAAGCTAGGTAATAAAAAAAAGTAAGTGATTATTAAGACTATACTTAAGCTATATACATAAAGAATTTCCTCTTAGATAGCATTTATAGCTAATATAGCTAATTCTTTACACACTAAGCATAATCTAGGCTATATTTATATAAACTAGCCTAGTATGTTTATAAAGTGTTATTTAAAGCTTAAAGTAACATTTAAGTGTAAGTATAACTATAAAAAAGCTTTTTATAAAAGTCTTAAAGTAATTTAAGGCAGGTTTAGACTTATAAAGAATATTAAAGCTAAGTATAGCATCTAGAATAATAACACATATAACTTTAGTAAAATAAGCTTTATAATTAGCTAAATATCTTTTAACTATACTTACGCTTAAAACTTTACTTTAAGCTTTAAATAACACTTTATAAACATACTAGGCTAGATTATGTAAATATAGCCTAGATTATGCTTAGCGTGTAAAATATTAGCTATATTAGCTATAAATACTATCTAAAGGGAAATTCCTTGCGCATATAGCTTAAGTATAGTCTTAATAATTACCTACTTCTTTTTATTACCTAGCCTTTATAATTTAGCTGTAGAATTAGCTTATAAATGTTATCTAGCGCTATAGTTATTTATTATCTTTTATAGAACTTTATATATAGCTATAGCACATTTTTTTAAAAAGTTTTATGTCTTATTTAAAAGCTTAAAGTGTAAGCTATATCTAACATTTTTTTAGCACATCTAAGTAGTGTTGTAGGAAATGCATTAGTGTAAAAAGAGTAGTTTAGTAGAATCTTAGTAAAAGTAAGTAACTTAGGTGTGTAAGCAACTTGCTTATAAAGTATGTTATAAGTTTCTAGGTTAATTTATTTTTTACTATATTCTAAAACAAAGCGTTAGTAAGGGTTACCTTAAACAAGCTTTTCTTAATTTAGAATAAGATGCCTCTTTTGTCTACCTAAGTAGCGTCTATTACTGTAAAGGTGCATCTGCTGTTAATAAGGGCTAGTCCTATTTGCCCTGTAAAATATAAAGGTTGTAGTGAAGCTTTATTCTATTCCTTAGCCTACTGCTACTAATACTTTTATGTTATAAAATATTTCTTTTTTATTATCTATAAAGTATAAGATAATATCTTTTATAAGTTGTTAAGTTTATTACTTCTTTTTTCTTTATAAAGTTAATATTCCTTAACATAGCAGTTAGCTACCTTACATTTATAGTCTTTTACTAGATAGTAAGTTAGTATATAATCTTCTTTACATGCAGCTCTTTATTAAAAATAATAGAACCTGTAGCTACTTTTATTATTGTAGTTAGGCTAACTTTTTAGTTCTTTTTAAACAGGTAGAGTTTAGCACGTGTAACAATTTGTTATTTTACATACTAAAGCAGTGCCTTTCTATAAGTCTCTATCTAAATGCCTTTTCTATGTAGGCTACTATCCTGCTTAGTGTTTATTGTTCTAATGCTTTGTGCAGTACTGTTATATGCATTAGTACTAGGGGTATAGACAGTTGTCTAGTCTATGTAAGGTGTCTAGTAGGCTTTTCTAGGTCCACCTAGGGTATTCTTAGGTTTGTACTAGCTGTACAGGATGTTCTTTCTATTAGCAACTGTCTGTGCCATAGGAAGTGCTACTATAAAGAAGACACTGTCTGTAGTTTTGCTGTAAAACAAGGGCTTTCCTACTAACTGCTAACTCTAAAAGCAAAGTCCTTAGTTACTTTAAGTTTAGCTTAGGGACTTTAAACATAGCTACTCTACCTAGTTCTTTAAGTTTTTAATAATAAATTTTTACAAAGAACTGCTATTATTCTTCTTTTTTTATAATGTTATATTTTACTTTAGCTATTTATTATACTATGTTAAATGTTGCATAGTTATTGCTAATATTTATTTAGTAAAGTAATACTACATATTTTCTAGAGTAATTATGTTGTTGCCTACACTGCTAACATAAGCAATTCTAGAACTGTTTAGAGAGCTTCTGCGCTAAGGTGCCTAGCATTTTATTATTAAAGAGGAACTATTTCTTTTTTTTAATGTTTATAATATATTCTTAAATCTAAGTCTTTTTTTATATCTTTTAAGAATTATAAGGTCTTATAACACTTAATTAAGGCTACTAAAATTTTCTATAACTACTTTTTAATGTAACAGCGCAGGCAAGACAATGGGTCCGAATGCGGTGGGAATCCACTCAGAGGCATATGGGAGTGCGTGGGGACTTAGAACCTGGGAATGCCATTAACACCTATAGGCCTTGTATAAAAGGATATTAGAAAACTACTAAGCTAGCTATAAAAGCAAGGTGCAACTAAATACATAAAGAAATAAAGATAACTATAAAGAACAGAATTAAGTTATAGTTAGGGCTAATACAAGGACCCTTTAGATAGGTTCTAAACAACCTAAGATAGAATAATTTATAAGAATTATTACACTACTCCCCCCTTTATAAGCTAATAGTTTTTATTAGTAGTGTTTAGAAAGTATTTAAAACTACTTTAAAACTAATTTAGATGAAATATAATAAGTATAACTATTTTAACTAAAATTTCTTGTTACTAAAAAATAGACTAAAAACCTAATACTAATATAATACCTTTATTATAATGTTTTTGTTTAGTAGTAACTAGTAGTGTAGTTATTATTAATATAGTAAATTTATTATTTATAGTAATAAGTGTTTACTTACCTTACTTATATACAGGGTTGCCACTTTTTAGTAATAGTAATTACTATTACTAGAAGCGCCTAGTAATTGCTATAGTAATTACTATTTTTCTAGTAATAGTAATTACTATTACTAGAGGTACGTAGTAATTACTATTTCTATAAATAGATATTTTATAGAAAAAGATTTTAAGTAGTAAAAGTAATAATTATTATAATAGTATAACGTACTTTATAGGCGAGTTGCTTACACACCTAAGTTGCTTACTTTTGCTAAGACTCTACTACACTACTTTTTTTACACTAATGCATTCTTAATAACACTACTTAAACATGTTAAAGGAATGTTAGATACAGCTTACACTTTAGGCTTTTAAATAAAATATAATACTTTTTAATTAACACGCTGCAGCTATCTATAAGGTCTTTTAAAAGATAATAAGTAACTAACACACTAGACAACTTTTCTAAGCTAATTATATAGCTAACTTATAAAAGCTAGATAATAATAAGAAGTAGGTAATTATTTAGCACATACTTAAGCTAAATGCGTAAGGATTTCCCCTCTAGCTAGCAGCTATAGCTAATATAGCTAATTCTTTGCGCGCTAAGCATAATATAAGCTATGTTAGCATAAACTAGCTTAATATGTTTATTAAGTGTTACTTAAAGCTTAAAGTAAAGTTTAAGCATAAGTATAACTATAAAAAAGCTTTTTATAAGAATCTTATAGTAATTTAAAGCTAGTTTAACTTTATAAAGAATATTAAAGCTAAGTATAGCATCTAAAATAATAACATGTACAACTTTAATAAGATAAGGTTTATAATAGGCTAGATATCTACTAGAGCAGTTATTACAAGTTTAAAGAGATAAAGACAGCTAAAAGCAGTCTAGCTAGGTAACTAGAAGTAGATAACAGCTATTTAGAGCATTAATGCTAAAAAGTAGGCTATTTTACTTTTTATTATTTTTTAGGGTAGCAACTACTTTTTAAACTAGTATAAGAAGGAAAATCTACTTTAGAATTAAGTTATTATAATCTCTAAGCGCAGCTAAACAACTAATTAGCTTAGTCTAGACTAGTTAAAGCACTTTAACATGTATATAAAGAAGTGTACTGTTAGCAGCTACTGTCTGCTAGTTATTAATAGCTATAAAAGCTATAACTTACTTTATTTTTAATAATACTATAAAAATAATAAAATTATTACTATTTATATGCCTTTTTACTTATTATACTTTTTATAGCTACTTAATGTAGGTTATTTTACTCTTTTAAAAAAGGTGTATAGGTGCTAAGCTAAAAACCTTATATATAACTAAATTTGTAACAGTCCTACGCAGAGAGCTCTGTCGCGCGTCACATGACAAGCTGCCCGTGCAGCTAATTAGGATATAGAGGGTGCGACTAGCGCAACGCTATTAGTTTGCTTAGCGCTAGCGTCCTTACTAGCGCCTTAGCGCTGTAAGCACTTCTTCTGTAGAGCTGCCTTTAAAGCTCCCTTTCTCCTCTCTATCTTAGTGTAGCTAAAATAGAGCTAACCTACTCTGCTATACTTCCCTAGCTCTATACAGTAGTAAAGATAGTGCTTATTATTATATTACACTAAGATTATCTTATTTAGCTAGAGAATAGCAACATAATATCTAGGTTTACTATACAGTTAGCTTTAAAAGCTTAATCTGCTAACTAACTCTTACTTAGACAGATCTGCTAGTATAACTAGGCTAAGCCTTAGTTTATTAATAATAGCTATCTGCTTTAAAGCCCTAGTTAAGCTAGGCAACTGTAAAAGCAACACTAAGCAATAATTAAATTATTACACTTTATTAAAGAGCTCTAAGCTAGAAGCGCTGCTGCTCTAGTTTAAATTAACTGTAGGGGGGGGCCTACTATACTAACTACCACCGCAACAACGCGAAGAGAGCCGCAGGCTCTGTACAAACCCACGTACAAACCTACCACTAATTAACTATCAGCCCCACTGTCACTAGACCTAGGGCTCACACTACACTATACCTCTGCAGACTGCTAGACTCTAGAGTAGAGGGAAGAAGCTAAGAGCACTAAAATAAAGAAGCTATTAAAAATTAAAATATGTGTTAATCTTACTGCCTAGCCTACTAGCAACGCCTATACGCCTAAACTAAGGACGCTGCTATGCTAGGCCTAGTTCTACACTAATAATGTGTTTAAGAAGGACTACGCTATTAAGACTGTGCGCGCGCGCGCTTAGTAGGCTAGGAAAGCACTATTATTCTAGACAGAGGCTATTACCTAAGGTACTACTAATTATAATTTAATTAGCTTCTGCCTAGACCTACTAAACCTTATAGCTGCAGATTACATAGTTGTAGCAAATAAGCTGCTATAGCAGTTATTAAAAGTGTAAGCTTATTAAAACTACACTAATACTCTTACTAAAGTAGTTAACATAGTAAAAGCTAAGTAAGTAAAAGTTAGTAAAAAGCTATAAAAGCTTTAAAGCTTACTAAATAAAACTCTTAAACACCTAGCTAATTATAAGAATAAAGTTAAAAAACTTAAGGCTACTGCTATACTAGCGTGTAACTAATTATTTTTTTTAAATAAAGCTTATTAAGCGCTAAGAAGCACACCTACGCTAACTATACTAAAAAAGCAACTGCAATTTAACCTAGCTACACTAAGAACACTTAACCTCTTTTATATTAGTACTATAAGCTAGAGAGCTAGGCTAAAACTATTAGCTAAAGCAAAGGATCTGCCTAGGTTTATAAGTAAAGATAATGTTAAATTTAACTACTAGAAAGACCTTCTAATAGGCAAGCTACTTTATAACATAGACTACTTTATACCTATAAATAGTAACTTTATAAAGAAAAAAAACACTTAAGTACACTATACTAAAAGTAAAGTAAGTAGTTAAGCACTAAGTTAACTAGTTTCTTACTTTAAAGCTTAAAAGTAGTAAAGTAAGCTAGTAATAACTAAAAATATTATAAGCTTTTTAAAAAGAAACTTTAAAAATACTAACTAGTAAATAAAAGCTAAAACTAAGCTTTACTAGCTTAAAATAAAGCTATTTTAAAATTTTAAAAACTTTAAAGCTTAGTTTATGTGCCTTATAAATAAAGCTAAGCTGCTGCTTAAGTAGTAGAAGAATAAGATTTATAACACTTTATTAAGTTAGCTCTAAGTATATATAAAGACTTACTATAATAACCTAATAGTTAGCTTTTTTAATTATATAAAGTAAGCCTACTAGATATTCTTCTTACTATAGAGGTCTGCTGCAAAGTTAAGCGCGTAACACGCGCAGAGAGGTTAAAAGAAGCTTACACGTTAGAACATTTTTTAACCTGCTACTACTACTACTGCCTTAATAACTCTAGCAACACTCTAAGTGTAGGCAGCTTTAATAAAGAATGCTATAACCTGCTACTTATGCTATTAGCTAGAACATATAAGTTGCAACTGCTTTTACGCCTACGCTAAGAGTAAAGCTATAGAAGCAGTGCAGAAGCTAGATGCTATAAGCTTTAGTAAGGACAGCAAATTAAAAAAAGACTTACTCTAAAAAAAGTTTTCTTCCTAGAGTTAATAAATAAAGTGCTAGCGCAGAAGCTGCGTAAGCTACTATTTAGCAGTAAGCCTTTTATGCTGCCCTACTGCGTCTCTACTAGAGGGATTACTGTACACTTAAATAGTCTTATTAACACAGAGGCTAGTAGCTATAATTTAATCTACCTACAACACCTACAGACAATCTAGAAGCACTTACAGCCTAAGATGCTTAGCATTAAGTCTATTTTTATTGCAGGATATAATAATTAACTAAATAGATAAGTAGATAAGTACTTTTACATAAATCTAGTAATTAATAGCTACTAGCTGCCTACACTTTTTATCCTTTATAACACAAGCTGTTACAACTTAATTATAGGCTATAAGGTCCTTAAAAAGGCTAGTGTTTAGATTAACTATAAGAAATAATTAATTTAGTAGCTAAATAATAATTAGACATAAGACTATAAGTGTAATATTATTATCTCTATACACAGCGCATCCCTATAGATTAACTAATCTTATTAAGTAAACACTAACTAATAAAATAAGTTTATAAAGATATTAAAAATTAATTAATATAAACTTTAATTAACTTAAAAGCATAATTAGTAGTAAAACTTAAAAAAGATAAAGAAGTAACTTAATTCTTAACTAATACCCCTTAGCACTAATTAAGCGCGCTAATGTTAACTAGCTGTCTCTAGAAAAGCACTTGCTAAGGTAAGGCTAAAAGTAAACATAATTAACGCTGCTGCGTTTATGCTACACGTAAGGCGCAGAGATGTTATAATTAAACATATTAGTGTCTATAAGGTTAATTAACTAATTAAGGACTACTAAGCACTTATAATAGTTAATTCTAAGGATAAGCTTTAACAGCTAATGCTTAAGAAGTTACTATCCCCTGCGTACACTAGAGCTACACTAGCTTACTTCTTAAAAAGAGACTTAGATAAACTGCTGCTGCACTAACCTAGTGTTAACTATAATATTAAGCTAATAGTAGAGAACACCTTATTAAGCAGCCTACTATACAGCATGTCTCTAGAGCAGCTTAGGCTAGTTAAGGACTATCTAGACAACCACCTATAACGCAGATTTATCACGCACAGTAACGCTAGCTATGCTTCTCTAGTCTTGTTTACTAAAAAGCTAGAAAAAAAGTAAAGGTTCTATATAAACTATTATAAGCTTAACATAATTATAAAGAAAAACGCTTACTTAATACCCTTAATCTAAAAGACGCTTATATAGCTAGCTGTAGCTAAGGTCTTTACTAAGCTTAACATATAATAAGTGTTCTATTGCATCTAGCTTACTAAAAAGGTTAAGGACTTAACTACTTTCTAAACACACTATAGCAACTATAAGTATTATATGCTGCCTTTTAGACTCTACAACAGCCTTGTAACTTTTTAGTAATATATTAATTAAGTTTTACATAGCCTACTTAATAACTTTTACATAGCTTACTTTAATAACATCTTAATCTACTTAGACAACCTTTTATAGCATAAGGCACATGTTGCTAAGGTTCTATGTTGTCTGTAAAACACTAGCCTATAGATTAACTTTAAAAAAAGTAAATTTATAGTTACTAAAATAAAATTTCTAGGTTTTATTATTAGCATAGACAGAATCTGTAAGGACTCTACTAAGGTAGCTACTGTCTAAGACTAGCCTATACTAACCTTAATTAAGAGCCTGTAGTTGTTCTTAGAGTTCTGCAACTTCTACTGCGCCTTTCTTAAGAACTATAGTTGCATTATACAGCTGCTTATAAAGCTGCTTAAGTGTAGCGCCTAGCATCCTTTAAAAGAGCATAAGTTAGCTATGTTTAAGCATGCTAAAAACTTTATGCTGTTAGATAATATCCTTACACACTACTTACTAGATTATAAGACGCGTATAAAGACTAACATAAGCAACAGAGTTGTTGCAGGAGTACTATTATAGCTGCAGAACAACAGCATCTAGCGCCCTATAGCGTTCTACTCTAAGACTATAAGCCTGCTATAAATAAACTATAACATATATAATAAAAAAATGCTTGTAGTTATTTAAAGCTTATAGAAGTAGTAAGCGCAGCTAATAAGCCTATAATAAGATAAGCTATTTATAGTAATTACTAACTACTAAGCTCTTAAGTACTTTACTGTTAAGCATAAGCTTACTCTTTACTAGATGTAATAAGCTATGCTAATAGCAGACTTTAACCTTACACTAACCTACTGCCTAGGCACTGCTAACATTATTGCAAACACGCTGTTAAGAAAGTAGGAGAAGCTTAAGACATAGAAAAAAAAAAATAAGGCTACTTATACACACTCTTTTCTAAGCTAGAAGTAGATTAGTGTTAGTCTTATTACTTAATTACACGCTGCCTTATAGAGCACCTTTCTGCTAAATAAAAAGCTTATAAAGCTGCTGCTAATAAATTAACTATATAAGCTTATTAATTAGATCTTAGATGCTAATTAAAATTATAGAAGCTTATAATACTGCTATAATAGAGCGCAGGATTCTAGCTTGTAATAAAAGCTTAACACTAAAGGCCTACTACTAAAAAAAGGGAAGCTTATAGTTCTAGCTATTTAGTTTCTAAGGACCTACCTTATTTACACTGTTTATATAATGCAACTTACTGCACATTCTAGGACTAGGAAAATAACTAAGCTACTGCATAAGTAGTACTACTAGCTAAGCATAAGCTAAGACATTAAGACCTACATTAGCGCCTATAAAGCCTATTAGTAAAGCTATATTTTTTAAGATAAGACCCTAAAGCTTCTTAAGCTACTACTAATACTTAAGTAAGTATAGTAAAATATTTTTATAAATTTTAAGTTATTTTTACCTAATTAAGCTAGCTATAATAACGCGTTTATTATAGTAGACTATCTAAGTAAGCGCTGCTTCTTACTACTATGCTATAAGACTATTACTGCTGTAAAGGCTGCAGACTTATACTATTACTATATCTAGCGTGTTTACAGACCCTCTTAATTAATTATCTTTAACTATAGACTATAGTTTACTTTTATATTTATAAATAAGCTTTACTGCTTTACTAGTGTTAAATAAAAGCTTTTTATGCCCTACTATCTTTAGACTAATAGCAACATAAAGGTGCTAAATTAGTATATTAACTAGTAACTGCGTTTATTTATTAATTACTTTTAAGACAACTAGTTAGACCTGCTGCCTTATATAAACTAGGCTTAAGCATCTCTATTACACAAGATAACAGAGTTATTACTGTTTAAAATTAAGTTTAGCTATTGTCTAACACACTACTAGAACTAGAAGGCACGTACAAGACGCTTACTAACTGCGCTAGAGCAGATTTTATGTAAGAAGGCTTAGAGCTATGCTAAGCTCTACTATAACACTATACAACAAGTAATTAAGATTGTAAAAAAAAGCATTACTTAAGCCTAGAAGTAGTAAGCAGCTTAGGTAAATAAAAAGTAGTGCAAGCCTAACTTTATAGTAAGTAATAAAGTATATATAACTTTTAAGGGCTTTACTATAGGACGCCCTAGCTAGAAGCTTAACTAGCAGATGTATAGGCTTTATCTAATTATAGGCATAAAAGGTTATTTATACTAGCTTAAGCTCCCTCTGTACATAAGAATGCACAACGTCTTCTACACAGACTGCCTACAGCAGGCAGCACCTATAACGCTGCTAGGTTAGGTTAAGCCCCTAGAGGAGCTAATTAAAGTTAACAGTTACTCTAAGTAGCAGGTTTAGAACATTTTAGATAGTTATGTCTACTACAGGCGTCTCTAATACTAAGCCTTATAGGTAGGCTATAATCCTAACTCTACCTAGTATAATGCTAACAGATTCCTTAGAGCTCTACATAAAGTAAGGGACTTCTACTAAGCATATTCTACTAAGCCTAGTCTGCCAGCGTGACTAGACGCCTAGTTACAAGTGTATAAAAAAGGCAAGAATATAAAACTTATAAAAGTTAATAATTAACTTACACTAAAGTCTTAACTAGTTTAAAGACTAATGTAAAGGCGCTAAACTACCTAGTCTTAGAGACAAGACTGCCTTAGAAGGGGGTAATGTGACAGTCCTACGCAGAGAGCTCTGTCGCGCGTCACATAACAAGCTGCCTGTGCAGCTAATTAGGATATAAGGGGTGCAACTAGCGTAACACTATTAGTTTACTTAGCGCTAGCGTCCTTGCTAGCGCTTTAGCGCTGCAAGCACTTCTTTTGCAGAGCTGCCCTTAAAGCTCCCTTTCTCCTCTCTATCTTAGTGTAGCTGAAATAGAGCCGACCTACTCTGCCATGCTTCCCCAGCTCCATACGGTAGTAGAGACAGTGCTTGTCATCACAAAATTACTTATATTATAAAAATAAAGTTCTTACTATGCTTTAAAGCAGCTTATAATGCTGTAATTACTTTTAGTAATATCTAAAAAAAGTTCTAAGGCGCTAGATTAGTTTATTTTAACCTATAATAGGTTATAATAAGCCTTAATGTAAAGTTACACACTCTATTACTACTACTACCTATATATAATAAGCCCTAGTAGTTATAAACCCTAAGTAATACCTTAGAACTTAGGTTATAATTAATGCTTATAAAGATAAAAATTTAAAAGTATATAAATAGTTTACTAACTTTTATAGTTAAAGTGTTTAAAAAGGTCTTAAAAAGAGTAGTAATAATTATGCATAAGCTAGTGTTAGTATAATAAGAAATTACTAAGCTTTAAGCAGCTAATAAGGCTACTACATAACATAAATTACATAAAAGAAAGTAGATTAAAGTAGAAGAGACCTTAATAATTTAGAAAGGCCTACACTTAACAGCTTTAAAAAAGTTTAGAGCGCATAGTAATAGAAAGAAGGCAAAGAAGCAGGTGTAAGCTAAAGTAAGTAAGCTATTCTAAAGGCGCTACAGATAGTGCAATTAGACTAGGCATAACACACAAATGTGTAAGCAAGAAGCAGAAGTAGTATCTAAATAATATTCTAGGCTGTACTGTACTATATAGTGCTAGAGCAGGTTGTTATAGGCTATAATAGAGTTTGTTAGGGTGGGGTCTTGGCAAAAGTAAGCAACTCGGGTGTGTGAGCAACTCGCCCATGAAGTACGTTATAATAATTCTTATGTCTCTAGTAATATATAAAGCTTTTTTATTTAAAAAAAACTATATAAGTTTAAAAAAACGTTAACAAGTAATTACTTTAATTTAAATAACTATAATATATATAATAATAATATATAATAACGCTATATAATACTATTTAACA
>NW_022985163.1:0-16030 GCF_010093535.1 Lindgomyces ingoldianus | reverse complement strand
TTACTATTACTAGAAGCGCCTAGTAATTGCTATAGTAATTACTATTTTTCTAGTAATAGTAATTACTATTACTAGAGGTACGTAGTAATTACTATAGTAATTACTAAGTAATTACTATTTCTATAAATAGATATTTTATAGAAAAAGATTTTAAGTAGTAAAAGTAATAATTATTATAATAGTATATAATAATTCTTATGTCTCTAGTAATATATAAAGCTTTTTTATTTAAAAAAAAACTATATAAGTTTAAAAAAACGTTAACAAGTAATTACTATAATTTAAATAACTATAATATATATAATAATAATATATAATAACGCTATATAATACTATTTAACATAAATATTTACTTTACTAAAGGTATTCTACTTATTAATATAACTAAGTTTATTTATATTATATTATAATTTTAGTTTAAGTAAAAAAATTAATGTTAAAAAGATATATATTTTATACTATATTTAGTAAGTAGATTTTTTTTATAATTGCTATTACTATTCTTATAGTAAAAAGCAACTTTATTATAATTAATATATAAAAATACAAAAGTAAATTATAGTTTATTTTATATAAAACTATAACTACTTTTTTCTAATAATTTATATACATTTAGCTAATAATAGAGTTTAAAAACTCTATTCCTTCTAAATTAGAAGCTGTTAAATCTTCATAAAGATTTGTAAATTTCTTAACTCCTTCTAATTCCTCTATAGAATAGAAGACTTTATTATATATATTAAGACTATTTATATAATATCAATTTTCTTTAATAAATTCTTCTTTAATAGTAAAAACGCTTTCTTCTTTAGCTAAATAAGACTTAATCTTATCTACTTCTTTAGAAGTAATAAGAAATTTACTTATAAAGCTTTTAATAAGATCTAATAGTAATTAGTATATATACTTATTTAATATTAAAATTATTTAAACTTACTAAAGTCTTTAAAAAGAATACTAGTTTTAATTAAGTATTTATTAATACTTTCTAAAATAGTAGATAAAGTTTTACTTATACTACTATTATCTAGTAGAAATAAGTATTCTAAATCTATATTCGCTTTACGTAATAGAGCTAGAATAGTATTAGTATATATAAATAATAGTTAAAGTTATAAATTACTTAAAGTAACTCTATATTTTTCTTTATTAAAGTAGCTTAACATGGTCCACAAGCGAATGTTCAACACAAGCGAGTGTTCCGCCCCACCACCAAAACGCAGCCAACCTACTACTAACCGCGATGCATTAACAACTATACAATTAATTATCTTTAAAAGAGGCTAAAATTAACCTAGCTATTTAAGCCTTTACTAAAGACATGTCTTTAACTAAAAGGCGCGCTGCAGCACTCTATAATGTTAATTAAATAGCTCTCCGCCAACAACGCGCAGGGATGACTATGCAACGCGACTGTACAGCTAACAACAAGAAGCTTATAAAGCTAGAAGAGGAGGTAATTATTAAGCATATACTTAATCTAGATTCCTAAGGATTTGCGCCTACTCTAGGTGCTGTACAAGAGATGGCTAACAAGCTTCTTACTAAGCGCGGCGCTCTACTAGCAGGTATTAACTAGCCATCTAACTTTGTTGCGTGTACGCTAGCAGTTAAAACTTACCTTAGCTAACTATATAATTACTAATAAGTAAAATGCAAAGATTTAGTAATTATAAGTAAGTAGTTTAAGCTTATAAAAGCTACATAATTAAAGTATAGCATTATAGATTAAGACATGTATAATTTTAACAAGACAGGCTTTTAGATAAGGGTTATATTAAGCTAAATAGTTGTTATAGGCACAGATAGACATAATTAGCTAAAGGCTATATAGCTAGGCAACTATAAATAGGTGACAGTTATTGCAGGCATTAACGCAGATAGGTAGGCAATACCTCTGTATATAATCTTTAAAGGCAAGCATCACCTATCTGCCTAGTATAAGAATAAAGATATACTAAAAGACTAGGCTATTAGTGTTAGTAACAACAGCTAGACAACTAACAAACATAAAATTACATAGCTAGAGCACTTTAATCTGCACATAAAAGATTGCTTAGTAAGCTTATAGTAGCTGCTTATTTTTAATAGCTATAAAAGCTATTACTCTATTAAATTCCTAGAGCTCTGTAAGCAGAGGCGTATTATAGCGCTCTATATGCCAGCACACGCGTTACATATTCTATAGCTGCTTAATGTTGGCTGCTTTTTGCTGTTAAAGCGCGCGTACAGTACTAAGATTAGCTAGTTAATCTGCTACTAGATTAACTATATTAACAAGCTAACTTTTCTACTAGCCTTTAAAGTAGCATTTAGTTGCTTAATTATAACAGATAATATCTGCGCAGGCTTTAGAGCTACAGGACTAGTCCTATTTGACCTAGAGCTAGTGCTCTTAAAGCTTAATATACAGCTACCTAATTAGCTAGCTACTCTACTACTAAATACTGCCTAGAAGGCTTAAACACCTAGCAATTCTTATAAGGTTAAGGCTTAGTTAACTCTACTATATAATTAGATTTAAAGGCATTAGAATTTATCTTTTTTTACTATGCTTAATCTAGCAAAGCAGCTAAGTAAGGGCGCTACTAAGATAGCTTATGTTGCTGTTCTATAGCGTAATTAAGCAGCTGCTCTAAAGAGGGCCTGTAAGGCAGCTACAAAGCGCAAGCAGCGTAAAAAAAAGTAAATTTAGAAAGAAAGAACTTTAATAAGTTATTAAAGCTTTAAGTTAAGTACTTAAAAGCTTGCTAGTATAGCAGGAGGTAGCAAAATGCCTTAGAAGAAGTTAACTGCTAAAAGCAGCGCAGCGCGCGCACAGCGCTGCAAGCGCTGCAACAAGCCTAGGCATAACTCTTGTACATGCAAGGATATTAAATAATCCTATAGTAGTTTATTTTATATAGTATATTTTTGCGTTGTTAAATTAATAGTCTTTAAAGTTAAATTTAGTAGTAGGGCGGAACACTTGCTTGTGTTGAACATTCGCTTGTGGACTATGTTAAGCATTAATTATAACTTAAGTTTTAAAGTATTACTTAAAGTTTATAACTACTAGGGCTTGTTATATATAAGTAGTAGTAGTAATAAAGTGCATAACTTTACATTAAGGCCTATTATAACTTGTTATAGGTTAAAAGGAACTAATTTAGCGCTTTAAAACTCTTCTTAAATATTACTAAAAGTAATTATAGCATTATAAGCTACTTTAAAGCATAGTAAGAACTTTATTTTTATAATATAAGTAATTTAGTTACATATAGGGTTTTTAGCTTAGCACTTATACACTTTTTTTAAAAAAGTAAAACAACCTACATTAAGTAGCTATAAAAAGTGTAATAAGTAAAAAAGTATATAAATAGTAATAATTTTAGTATTTTTATAGTATTACTAAAAATAAAGTAAGTTATAGCTTTTATAGCTGTTAATAACTAGCAAATAGTAGCTACTAACAGTACACTTCTTTATATGCGCGTTAAAGTGCTTTAACTAGTCTAGACTAAGCTAATTAGTAGTCTAGCTGCGCTTAAAAATTATAATAACTTAATTTTAAAGTAGTTTTTTTTTATACTAGTTTAAAAAGTAGTTACTACTTTAAAAAATAATAAAAGGTAAAATAGCTTACCTTTTAGCATTAATGCTCTAAATAGCTATTATCTACTTCTAGTTACCTAGCTAGACTGCTTTTAGCTGTTCTTATCTCTCTAAACTTATAATAACTGCTCTAGTAGATATCTAGCTTATTATAAACTTTATTTTATTAAAGTTATACATGTTATTATTTTAGATGCTATACTTAGTTTTAATATTCTTTATAAAGTTACACTAGCTTTAAATTACTATAAGATTTTTATAAAAAGCTTTTTTATAGTTATACTTACACTTAAACTTTACCTTAAGCTTTAGGTAACACTTAATAAATATATTAAGCTAGTTTATACTAACATAGCTTATATTATGCTTAGTGTGTAAAGAATTAGCTATATTAGCTATAGCTACTAGCTAAGAGGGAAATCCTTACACATTTAGCTTAAGTATATGCTAAATAATTACCTACTTTTTATTATTATCTAGCTTTTATAAGTTAGCTATATAATTAGCTTAAAAAGGTTATCTAGTGCGTTAGTTACTTATTATTTTTTAAAAGACCTTATAGATAGCTATAGTGTGTTAGTTAAAAAGTGTTATGTTTTATTTAAAAGCTTAAAGTGTAAGCTATATCTAACATTTCTTTAACACATTTAAGTAGTGTTGTTAGAAATATATTAGTGTAAAAAAAGTAGTGTAGTAGGGTCTTAGTAAAAGTAAGTAACTTAGGTGTGTAAGTAACTCGCCTATAAAGTACGTTATTAGAAAAAGACCTAGTTTTATATTTTTTAGTAAAGAAGAATATAAGACTTATTTATTATCTTTTATATTAAATAATAATTTACCTTTTAGTATTATAGAAAGTACTAGTTTTAATAAACTACTTACGTATTTAAAAGACGACTTACCTGTTATAGGTAGAACTACTATAAGAAAAGAATTAGATACTTTTTATAATTTAGAAATAAATAAACTAAAAGTTTTATTAAGTAAAAATAATAGTAAATTTTCTATTACTATAGACGAGTGGAGATCTAGTAATAATATAGATTTCTTAGCAATAACTTTACACTATATAGATAATAACTTTATATTAAAAAGCTATTTAATAGGGTTTGAAGATTTAAATAATTTTAGCTCTTATAATAGTGCTATTTTATATTCTATAATAAATAATATACTAAAAGAATTTAATATAAGAAAGAATTTAATTAGTATAACTAGAGATAATGCGTCCGCTATAAATTCTACTATAAAATTAATAAAAGATAAATATAGTAACAAATTTAATTATAAGATAATAGATGTTAAGTGTGCAGCACATGTTTTAAATTTAGTTAGTAATAGTTTTCTAGACTATACGTTTTTTACTATTAATAATACTAAAAAGTTTAATAATAATATAAATATTATAGTACAAGACTATAATAATAGTATAGATTTAATTAATAGTAGAAAAGAGCTACCTATTTTAATTAGAAGCTTTATTAATAAATTTAAATATAATCACTTTTTAAAAAATAATTTTAAAAAAGTAGTAAAAAATAATAGACTAAATAATATAGGACCTGAAATTTTAATAAAAGATAATACTACTAGGTGGTTATCTACTTATAATATGCTAGAAAGACTTCTTTATTTTAAAGATGAAATTAATATAGTACTATATAAAGCTAATACTTTATCTAATTCTAAAAAAAAGGATTTAAATCTAGATTCTTTTAATATAAAAGATAGTGATTGGGATTATATTACTAAAATAGTAGATATATTAGAGTTCTTTAAAAAGCCTACTATTAAATTACAAGGTTCTACTAGTAATAGTTATACTATAGTATATATTAGCCAACTATATAGTAAACTTAAAAGTATTAAAAGTATAATAGAAGATTCTTTACTTAAAGAAGGATTAAAACAAGCTATAGATAAATTATTAAGTTATTTCCCTTTAAATAATAGTAATATTACAATTTTAAAAAACTTATATCTTATTACTATTTTAGATCCACACTTTAAAATAGATATATTTTATAGCCTAGAATTTAATATAGAATTAATTAATAATATAAAAAATTTTTTTAAAGATATTTATAAAACATATAAAGAAAATTATATTTTACTAGAAACTAGTAATAATAATAATACTTGTTTTAGTAGTAATATCGATTTAGATAATATTAGTAGTAATAATAGTAGCGATGATAATTTATTTTTAATATCTAATAGTATAGAAAATAATATAGATGAAGTAGAATTATATTTAAGCGAAGCTAGAATAGCTAAAAATATTAGTATACAAAATTATTATAATGCTAATAAAAATAGATTTCCTATTATATATAATATAGCTAAAGACTATTTAGCTATTTTAGCTACTTCTACGCCTTCTGAATCTACTTTTTCTAAAGTAGGTAATATAGTAACAAAATCTAGAAATAGACTACTTCCTAGTACTATTAAAAAACTAATTATTTTAAAAGAACTAGGTTCTATAGAAGACGAAGAAGAACTTATTAATGATAATTTATTATTTAAAGAAGAATTAAATAAAGAATTAAATACTTTACCTAGTAGTTCTAAAGGAAAACAAAAACAAAAAATAAATATAGAAGATGAAGAAGATTTAGAAGATTTAGAAAATAAAAGTACTACTAGCGTCTCTAGTTATAATAGTACTACTAGTAATAATAGTAGTTATATATAGTAAAACTATAAATAAAAACTATTTAGTTTATTTTAGTAATATAATTTTTTCTTTTTTCTTCTTTATTTTAGTTATTTCTTTTACTTTAGTTATTTTTTTTATTTAAGTTATCTAGTTTATTAAAGTTATTAAAGTTATTTAGTTTATTTAAGTTATTTAAAGTATTTAAGTTATTTAATTATTTAGCTTATTTAAGTTACTTAGTTTACTTAAGTTATTTAGATTATTTAGATTATTTAAATTATTTAGTTAGATTAGATTATTTAGTTGAATTATTTTACTTAGTTTACCTAGTTTATTAAAAGATAGTAGTCTAAGTAAATTAATAAAAACAAAGTTATAAGTGCTATAAATTTTAAATAACTAATTAAGACTTATGTTATACTTTTATACTATTTTTAGTAAATAGTAATTACTAGATTACTATAGTAATTACTATAGTAATAGTAATAGTAATTACTATTACTATATATACCTAGTAATAGTAATTACTATTACTATACTTACCTAGTAATAGTAATTACTATTACTATACATACCTAGTAATAGTAATTACTATTACTAGGGCTAAAAAGTTGCATAGTAATTACTATAGTAATAGTAATTACTATTACTATAGTAAACAGCAACCCTGCTTCATAGGCAAGTTGCTTATACACCTAAGTTGCTTACTTTTGCTAAGACCCTACTAAACTACCCTTTTTACACTAATGTATTTCTAATAACACTACTTAAACGCGCTAAAAGAATGTTAGATACAGCTTATACTTTAAGCTTTTAAATAAGATATAAAACTCTTAAAAAAATATGCTGCAGCTATATATAAAGTCCCTTAAAAGACAATAAATAACTATAGTGCTAGATAACTTTTATAAGCTAATTCTACAGCTAACTTATAAAGGCTAGGCAATAAGAAACAGCAGGTAATTATTAAGACTATACTTAAGCTATATGTGTAAGGATTTTCCCCTTAGATAGCATTTATAGCTAATATAGCTAATTCTTTACGCGCTAAGCGTAATCTAGGCTATGTTAGCATAAACTAGCCTAGTATGTTTAGGAAGCGTTATTTAAACCTTAAAGTAACGTTTACGCGTAGTATAACTATAAGAGAGCTTTTTATAAGAGTCCTAGGGTAATTTAGGGCAGGTTTAGCCTTATAAAGAATATTAAAGCTAAGTATAGCATCTAGGATAATAACATGTATAACTTTAGCAAGATAGGCTTTATTATAGGCTAAATATTTATTAACTATACTTGCACTTAAAACTTTACTTTAAGCTTTAAATAACACTTTATAAACATACTAGGCTAGTTTATGTAAATATAGCCTAGATTACACTTAGCGCGCAAAAAATTAGCTATATTAGCTATAAATGCTATCTAAGGGGAAATTCCTTGCGCATATAGCTTAAGTATAGTCTTAATACTTACCTACTTCTTTTTATTACCTAGCCTTTATAAGTTAGCTGTAGAATTAGCTTATAAATGTTATTTAGTGCTATAGTTATTTATTATTTTTTATAAGACTTTATATATAGCTAGAGCACATTTTTTTAAAAGTTTTATGTCTTATTTAAAAGCTTAAAGTGTAAGCTGTATCTAACATTATTTTAGCACATCTAAGTAGTGTTATAGGGAATGTATTAGTGTAAAAAGAGTAGTTTAGTAGGGTTTTAGCAAAAGTAAGCAACTTAGGTGTGTAAGCAACTCGCCTGTGAAGTACGTTATAGGCAGAATATAATTAAATAGACCTACACAGACAGGAAGGAGATAACGCGTACAGAAGGTAACTTTTTAGATAAAAAAAAGTTGCTAGTGTCTGTACACAGCAGTAGCATTATAGTTTAGATACTACCTACTATGCATAAGCAGGATTACATATCTATGTTATATAATGCTTATGTGTCCGTACGCAGCAGCAGCGTTGCGGCCTGGATACGAGCGATCACGCACGAGCAGGATCACGTATCTATGTCACATGATGCTCGTGCGCGAACCTCTGTGCGCGAACATCTAGATATCCCCCTTTTCCTCTGTACAGAGAAAAAATAAGAAGTAATTAACACTAGTTACCTAACACCCCTGTGCAATATTTACACTGTGTAAACCTCTCTATCTTATACGCATTTGCTAACACTAAGTGCTAGCTAGTAAAGAGTTTATTTAACACTAATTAGTAGTTTAAATACTATAAAAAAAAAAGCTTTTTTTATACTTTTTTATTTAAAAGTTTATATATAAAAAGAATTTTTTTTTTTACTACTTTAACTATAAATTAGTAAGAGTAAAGATAGAGTTTAATTTATGTGTAAGTAGCTATAAATCTTTATTTAGTTACTTAAGTAAAAGTAAAAAACCTGTCTATATAATACTATTTAAAGGTATTATATAAATAGTAGTGCTTATTTAATGCTAAAAAGTCTGTTTTATTTTTTTGCATAAAGCTGTTTAGAGGCAGTGTATAATAAGAAGTAAGACAGTGCGCAACAACACATAATTAACTACTATAAAGTAATAAGCAACACTAGCTCTATTTATAACTAGCTAACATAACATATTAACATATAACTAATATATACTTTTTATAGGCATCTTAGCAAAGACTCTAGTAAAGTAAATAAATATTAAAAATTAAGTAGATAAAATTAAACTATTAAATAACATACTTAAAAAAAAGCTTAATTTATATATAGCTAACTTAATTATAAAACTTTATACATTAAGTGTAATAAATATACATATGCTTAAGAACTTTTAAGATAACTTTATAAAGTAAAAGCTTATACACTTTAAAAATCTTAGCTAACTATTTTTATAAAAACTAATTACTACTTTATAGAATAAAAGCATTAGCTTTAAAAAAAATATAATAAAAGCTACTACACTATATAAACTTATAAAAAAAGAACACATGTTTACTATTTTACTAAAGCATTATATAAAACTATTACTACTATTACTAGTCTTAATATAATAGAGAATGTCTCTATATAAATTACCTATAGACTTAATACTTTTTTTGTAATTAGTATAACTACCTTATAATAGCTTACTGTACAAGAGCATAACTAGGCAGCTACATGTTCCTGTAGCTACAGCTCTACATAAGATTCCCTAAAGCTTGTACCTACTATATATAATTTAATTACTATATAATTTATACTAACTTCTACTTATATAAGATATTATAGTAGAGAACCTTACACCTAAGAAGGTTATATAATTTTAAAAGGCATAAAGAAAAAAAAATAACTACATAAAGCAACTATATAATATTTTAGCTAATAAGGCTATAGTATTTATTAAGCTCTACTAACACCTTACTATTTTTAAGGCATTATATATAAGCATCTTTTTTAATATCTTTAAAAAGCGTGTATACATGTTCTACCTTTATAATATTAGTCTAGAATAATTATAAAAGTTACTATATAAGTAGCTTAGTAATTACTTTAATACTAATATAAACTATAACTAGTATTAGATAGATTAAATAATAATAAGCTTTATATAAAGTAAGTAAAAAAACTTTATAAAAACTTTATATAAAGCTTTTAAAGCTATAATTAATAAACTTACTTTTATATAAAAAGCTCTTAGTTTATAATTTTAAAGTAAAATACTACTTTACACTACTATTATATAAGCATACTAAGGGCAACTTAAACTTAAATAAGTAATGTTTTTAATTAAGCCTATATATAAGGCACTGTACAGTAACCTTTATTTAGCACTTTAAGTTATAATTAATTAATAAAATAATGCATTTATAAATAAATTCTAAAACATGTACTACACTAATAAGTAATATAGCTTACTATGTACACATAGCTATTAACAACATAGAAAAAGCTTAAGAAGATATAAAGAATTATTTAGACTATAGTCTTCTACATAATTAAAGTAATGCTTTATTTATTATAAAGAAAAATATTAGTTAATAAATTATTTTTATATAAATTAATTTTATACAAAACACTAATATATCTCTTTATATAAAGAATTCTATAACAAAATACTAACATGTAAAAAAGTAAATATGTATATTTAAAAGTTTAAAAGTAAACTAAAGTAAAAAAAAAAAAGTTGCATAATAATAATAACTTAAATAAAAAAGAAGGTAAGAAGATTATTAACTACTTTACTAATACTATATTTCTTTACTATGTAACTGCAGAGGACATCTACAGCCTAGAACCTAAAGAATACGCAGAATAGTTTATCTTTAAAGATTAATACTGTACAGTATACTAAAGTAAACTATAGGATACTAGCGCAGTAAGAATCTCTACTATAGAAAAGTTATAACTTAAAGCATACCTATAAAAATTTCTTTATATAAAAGTAGACTAGACACTAAAAAAAAAAAGTATTAGCTTTAAAAAATAAAAATTAATAAAATTAATTAGTACTATATAAATTACTAACTTAGTTAGTAATATAATATATTACATTTTAAAGACTCTAACACTGTTCCTACTATCTCTAGCAGACATAGACTAAATAGGTGCGTACTTTAACAATATTTTAAATATTATTATATGTAAAAATAAAACTACTATTTTTATTATATAAAAATAAAAACACTTTTTTTTTAATATTAGTAAGAAAGAATTTATGTTTTTTTTTACTAAATTAGAACTTTACTACTTTTACTACTAATTTAGACACCCCTGCATAGAGAGACTCTAAAAAATGCTAACTAGCGCTAGCTATAATGTTAATGCTATAGTGCTAGAAAAAATTAAGAAGTTTTACTACCTTTACTAATTATATAACTAGGCCTTATAAAGATTTAAGTTTATAATTAAAAATAACACCTACTTTAACTATAAAGTTGTTATTAATGTTATATAAATTAATAATAAAGATGTCTTATATGTTATTAATATAAACACATTATTTTAGGCTGCTACATTCCTAAAATCTATGTCTACATAAGATACCTAAAATGCACTATGTAAATGCTAGATTAACACCTATTAAAAACCTCTAGACTATATTATGTATAACTTTAGTATAAACTTTACTTTAGAGGATTTTTAAGCTTATATAAAGATTATAAAAGCTATATGTAAGCAGATGCTTATAAAAGCACATTAAGTAGTTAGAAAAGTTAAGCGCGCGCACACACCTTTTTAATAAGTATTTAATATTCTAAAGACTAAGCTAGGTAACTGTACAGATAATAAGGCTATCCTGCAGATAGCAGTTAAAGCTCTAAACAACACAGCTAGCCTACATAGTCTAGTACCCACGCTGCTAGTCTTTAAGGTATACCTAAGAATTAACCTAGACTTTTTACTATTACTAGACATTATTATATAAGTAAGTGCTATATAAAAAGTAATAAAGATACTTTAAAAAAACTATATAAAAGTAAACATTAATTATATAATTAACACTTATAATAGCTTTATAACATATAAAGTTCTTAACCTCCCTCTTAGCTTAAAGATTATAGCATAAAGAAAGAAAAAAGGCTAGACTAGCCTATATAAAATTAAAAGCATTAAAGAGAGAGATGTTATTATTAAGAAAAAAAATAGCCTACTAAAGCTCTAATATACATAGGTTAAACTATACTATAAAGAAAAAAAAAAAGACAACTTACTTATAATAAATAACCTAAATAAACTAATCCCTATATAAAAAGATTCTCTAAAAAAAAGAAAAAAAAAATAGCTTTATAAAAATATTATAAAGGTAAAACTAAAGCTTACTATAGACTAAGCCCCTTAGAATAGCAATACTGCACTAGTGCAAAGAGAAGATATAGATACTAAAAAAAGTAAAAAGTAAAGAAAACCTGCATAAAGTCTAGACTAGATATTTCTAACCTAAAAGAAAAAAAATAATTAGGCCTTATCTATTAAGCTTTATATAAATAGTGTAATTACTATACTTAGAAAACTATTTAAAGAATTAGACTACATAAAGATAGACACTTTAATTACTAACAGCACTTTTAAAGTTATAGCATATAACTTAATAAAGCATAAAAGTTAGATTTTTAACCTTTACTTTATATAAAAAGTAAAAAGTAAAACAACCTAACTATATAAGAAATCCTACCTAGTGTTTACTAGCTACTTAGATAAAAAAAAAAAAAAAATTTTTACTTAGTTACTAACTATTTAGAGAATAAGCTAGAGACTACTTTTAGCTATAAAAGTAAGCCTAAAAGCTACATACAAAATGCATTTTAAACTATGTAATATTATATAAGTATATATTTAATTAATAAATAAGCTTATGCGCACGCTATATATAAAGCTACTAAAGAAGATATGCTAGAGCTTTCTACTAAATATAATACTTTAAGTTGTATAACTCTTATATAAAGCTACTAAATTAGAACTATATTAGTTTAAAACATACTATAACTACTATAAAAAAAAGCTATGCATATATATTTTTTTATATAACTCTTACTTTTTAATTACTAATAAAAAAGAGCACACTTTTAGTATTACTAGCTTATAAATAGATAATACTTTAAACATTATAATAAAGAATTTTATATAAAAAAAAAAAAAACTATAAAAAGTAAAGTTTTATATAAAAAGTAAAACTATTCTAGTAAAAAAGCAGCTTATTAAGTTTAATAGTAAAAGAATTAAACTTACACATAATATAGTAGTTTTTACTTAAAAGAGATAAGTAAGCTACTTTTATATAATTAACTTAAAAAATAAAAATGCTGCATAATAATATATTAAGTAATATGTAAAAAAGGCATACATTGCATTTATATGTTAACTAAAGGTAGCATTTAACTTATCTATTACTGCATAAACTATAGACTTTTTATATAATAATATTAACACACTTAACACATAAATCTAATAGTAGATAGATAATAGTAAGTATAGTTTTACTTTTTTACTATTATAGCTTAATTATGCAAAGCTGTTTATCTTTATAAATAAATTATTTGCTAATAATAATAACTTTAGCTTATAGCTAAGATTTTTAATTATATTAGGTAATAAAAACTATATAAAGTAAAGCAACTACTTTAAAATACTAGGTAATATTATACACTAAAATTCTACTAAGTGTAAAAGAGTAACTAAAAGTGTTCTTACTAGTAAACTATATAAAATAGTTAAAAAGTTTAATAATGTAATTACTTTTAGTATAACTTTATAGTAAATTATATAAATACTTAAACTACTACTAATCCTAGTAGTAATTTACATAGATTTAAGGTTTTTATATAATTACTTTATTAAGCTAGGCACTACTAGTAAAAAGTAACTTATAATTAACATTATATTACTCTATAAATTATATAAAAAAAGAGAAATTACTAAAATAAAGTAAATTAATAGTAAAGACAACTTAGTAGATGTATATATAAAGAAAACACTAAACTAGGCTTTTTAATTATTAGTTTTAACTAACTACCTCTCTGTTTAGATAGAAGCATCTGTGGACTAGCTAGATCCTGTGCGTAAAGATGCTTTAGACTAACTAGACTAACAACACTTTTATATAAGGCCTATTTTTCTTTATTTTTTTTTATATTATATGTACTTATTTTTCTTATTATAAGGATCTGTTACTATTAGCACTATATAAAAAAAGAAGAAAGCTAGAGGATTATACAGCAAGGCTTAGAAAGTAAAGGATAAAGAAGAAAAGAGCTATTTATATAGCGCAACTAGCCTATCCTAACGCACAGCATTACTAAGGCAAGTCTTAATAAATAGAGTAAAGTAAAGGCAGAACATAATTAGATAGACCTACACAGACAGAAGGGAGGTAATGTGTACAGAAGGCAACTCTTTAGATAAAAAGAAAAGTTGCTAGTGTCTGTACACAGCAGCAGCGTTGCGGCCTAGATACAAGCAATCACGCACAAGCAGGATTATGTATCTATGTTACATAATGCTTGTGCGCGAACCTCTGTGCGCAAACATCTAGATATCCCCCTTTTCCTTTATATAAAGGAAAAATAAGAAGTAATTAACACTAGTTACCTAACACCCCTATGCAATGTTTACACTGTGCAAACCTCTCTGTCTTGTACGCATTTGCTGACACCAAGTGCTAGCTAGCAGAGGGTCCATTCAACATTATGCGTAAACCTCTGTGCGCAAATATCTAAATATCCCCTTTTTTCTTTATACAGAGAAAAGACAAGAGCAATAGAACTAAAAACATGTTGCTCTTACCTTACCTACCCTGTATGCTGTGCACACTGTACACTACTCTTACTCTTACTACTTAAGTGCTTATACTATAAGCAGCTAGCTAAAAGGGCCTATTTAACAAGTTATGTAAATAAAAATTATGCATAAGACCTCTGGTTTTAGCAATCAAAGTTAAAACGTTACGTCTCCTATTTAGATGCAGTGTAATAACCAGGGCTTGGTTTTGTAACGATTCTCAGGAATCGTTCCATCTCGGGTCGCCCGGAACCTATCCGAAGGGTCCCCGTATCGGCTCCGACCCTGGCTCGACCCTGACTCGACCTGGCCCCAACTCTGCCCTGCCCCCTACTGTACCCCTATTCCTCTATGTATTTAGTCGCACCTTGCCCCTGTAGCTAGCTTAGTAGTTTCCTAATATCCCTTTATACAAGGCTTATAAGTGTTAATAGAAATTCCTAGGTTCTAAGTCCCTACACACTTTTATATGCCTCTAAGTAGATTTCTACTGCATTTAGACCTATTGTCTTGCCTATGCTATTATATTTTATTAAAAAACTTACTTTTGCTAGTAACAGCCTTATTATAATATTATACTAATTATTTATTTAACTATGTCTAAGCTTTAAGACGCATTTAATTTAGTTTAAGTTATAATACTTACACACTGTTATATTAAACTATTTAGTTTATAAATAAAATTTTATTAACTTTTAGTTAACTAAAGCTTTTAGGTTTAGAACTTTTTATTCTTTATAATTAAGATTACTTTTAGAAAAGTTGTAAAAAATATGCTAAGATAGAAACTTAAAGACTACTAATAACTTATTAAAATTAAAGATAACTACTAATGCTTAACTTTTAACTACTAACCTTTAACTACTAAATTACTTTTAATAATGCCTTAAATTACTACTGCTACTTTAGTAGTAAAAGACTTTTTAAGCACTTTTAATAATACTTAATGCTACCTTACTAAATGTACACCTAAGATTAATAACTGCATAGATAGTAAAGAATAATAGTAAGCCTTAAAAATTAATAAGCTAAATATTATTATAAATTACTATTAAAGTAGGCGTGCACATATAATGTTTAGTTTAGAGGACACTACTAGCAGTATAAAGAAATACTTAGTAAGAACACCTAGCTAAATTAAACTAGTTTTAGTTTTTAAGAAGGTAAAGAACATAATAGTAATACTTTGTACTATAATTACTACTAATAGAGACTATTAGTTTATAGAGGGGGGGGTAGTGTAACAATTCTTAGGAATTGTTCTATCTTAAGTTGCCTAGAACCTATCTAAAGGGTCCCTGTATCAGCTCTAACCCTGGCTTGACCCTGACTTAACCTGGCCCTAACTCTGCCCTGCCCCCTGCTGTACCCCTATTCCTCTATGTATTTAGTCGCACCTCGCCCCTGTAGCTAGCTTAGTAGTTTTCTAATATCCCTTTGTACAAGGCCTATAGGTGTTAATGGAAATTCCCAGGTTCTGAGTCCCCACGCACTCCCATATGCCTCTGAGTGGATTCCCACCGCATTCGGACCCATTGTCTTGCCTGTGCCGTTACAG
>NW_022985162.1:3512737-3533513 GCF_010093535.1 Lindgomyces ingoldianus | reverse complement strand
CTGTGACGGCGCGTACCGCGTCACATGCTCTGCGGCATCAGCTCCCTCGCTTGCGCAACGAGTAGCACGCTAGTGCTACAAGTAGCGCCTTGGCAGGGGCACACATGTATATTAAACTCGCAGAGCAGCTCCTCTGCTTCTTAGTTTAATCTAGTTGAGTTACACCACCTCTTGCTTGTAGCTTGAGCATGCCAACCGTGACAAATGCTATAGAGCTGTTGCTTTCTTAGATATAGCCTTTTACTAGCATGCAGTCTACATATTCTTATAGAGCTTCCTTCTAAGCTGCTGTAAAAGGGCGTAGCTTATATGTTTTTAGCTAGGGATTTAGCTTAAGGTTAATTACATAGTTCTAAAGTTAATGTAGAGGAAGTTCTTTTAGGTTATCTAGAGTTATAAACATGTTGTTATATTTTTTATATTTCTTTAGTAGTCTCTTTTTTAGTTTTTCTATAATTTAGTAGATTTTTACTTAGTCTAAGTCTTTTTCTTTCTTAAATTTTTTAAAAGAGATTTCTTCTAGCTTTTTTTATATTATGTAGATAGCACATGCTTTTAGTTCTTAGTAAGAGAATTTCTAGAGTTTCTTTTTCTTTAGAAAGTAGCCTAATCCTTACTTAGCTTGTAGATGTGTAAGGTAACTATTATTATAGCATACTAACTATGTTATTTGCGTGTACTTAGATTTAGGCTATATTATTATTAACTTCTAGTTAATTTTAGGGTTGTGTTTATAAAGCTAGTTATATCCTAGTATAACCTAGTACTTTCCTCTAAGTAGTAATATGCTTAATAATAACTAGTTGTTTATAGTTCTAGTTTCTAAAGTTAGCTTCTTAGTCTTAAGCTAGATTTCTTTTCTACTATATTTAATTAATAATATGTTAGCTAAAGATACTTAAAAGGGTTTTTTCTTAGCTTTATAAGGTATTCTATACTTTTTAACCTAGATAGAGTTAATTACTGTAAATGTGTAGCTACTAACGTACCTAACAGGTTGGCTGGCCACACGGGTTAGCCGGCTACTTTTGCTAAGCCCCTACTAAAACCACTCTATTCTCTCGCAAAACAGCCTACTTTAGCCCTGTATAAAGTAATACAACATAAGATATTATTTAGAGTCTACTTTTACTACTTACTTACATGTATGTAAGTTATACCTAGTCTAATTGCACTGTTTGCATTGCCTTTAACTTAGCTTACCTTTTTTAGCGCGCACCTGCGTCTTTAGCTTCTTCCTATTACTACGCGCTCTAAACTTCTTTAGAGCAGTTAGATAAGCTCTATCCTTAACTATTAAAGTTCTTTTTACCTAAATTTGCTTTCTTTTATGTAATCTATGTTACATAGTAGCCTTATTTGCTGCTTAAAGCTTTATAATCTTATAGCCTACTTTATTATGTTAATGCCCTAGATAACTATTATCTACTTTTTATTACTTTACTATATTGCCTTTAGCTGTCCTTGTCTCTCTAAAGCTATAACAACTGCTCTAGTTAATATCTAGCCTATTATAAAGCCTAACTTGTTAAAGTTATACCTGTCTTTATCCTAGATACTATACTTAGCTTTTATGTTAGCTACTAGGCAAAACTAGCTCTAGATAACCTCTAGATCCTTATAGAGCGCTTTCTTGTAATTATACTTATAATTAAACTTTATTATAAACTTAGGGCAGTGCTTAACTTATATACTAGGCTAGTTTAAGCTAACCTAGCCTAGATTACGCTCTACAGGTAAGGAATTAGCTATATTAGCTACAGCTGCAAGCCTAGAGGGAAATCTGCGTGTAATAAGCTTAAGTATGTACTTAACAACTACTTTCTTTTTAAGCTTAGTTAGATTTCTTAATTTAGGCTAGCATTCTGCTTATAAAGGCTGTCTAGCGCGTTAATTACTTAGTGTTGTGTAAGAGACATTATAGATAGCTACAGCGCGTTGTAAGAAGAGTTTTAAGTCTTATTTAAAAGCCTAAAGAGTAAGCTATATCTAACATTCTTTAGAAGATTTAATCTAGTGTTGTTGTTAAGGCATTATGTAGATAGGTAGAGTTTAGTAGGGGCTTGGCAAAAGTGGCCGGCTAACCTGTGTAGCCGGCTAACCTGTTAGGTACGTTATTAATTAGCGTCAGGCCTTCTTACTAGAGGCCTATATATCTTAGGGTAAACTTAGCTGTTAGGCTTCTTCTAGGTTCTTACTCTATGGCTACTAAGACTTTTATATTATAGTAAATTTTATTATAGTTTATGCTAATATCTTCTTTTTTAATGCTTAGGATATAGTGTATCTATTTGTCTACTTAATTAGCAATAACTTTAAATTTCTAATGTTTCTTTATTATACAGTTTTTTACTAGGCAGTTAATGCTTTCTACTTTATAGTAGTAGAGAAGTTAATTATTCTATTAATTAGCTTTCTACTAAAAGTAGTGAAAGGCATAATTAGAGGCATTTTTACATTCTATCTAAGGTTTCTTTTTATAGGCTAGGCCTATACTACAGTGTTAATAGTTTAGCATTTTGCATGTTATAGCTAGTTCTATTAGGGTATCTGTAAATCTTTTGCTTTCCTGTACGCCTATTAGCTACTAACCAGCCTAGTGTTTAGTTAGCTAATGCTAGACGCAGTATTTATTTATACATAGGTACTAGGTGTATAGGCATTGCTCTAGGTTAGTGTAGATTAGTATTAGCTATACCTGTGCCTATTATAGATATTCTTTTATCTAAATTATCTACAAGGGGTAGCTTCTATACTTGCATTAAAAGTTGTTATGCTGCTTGCTTCTGCACAGAATGCAATACCTATAGATTTATTACTTCTCTAGCTCTTTCCTAGTTACTGCTAGTGCTAGAGGAGGTGTGTCTAGTTATTTATTTAACAGAGCTAGGGTCTAAAAAGGCGTTTAGTGCTAATTAAAACTTTTTTCTTTTACTAGTATTTTTTTAAAGAACTTCTGTTACTCTTCTTTATTTAGTATGTTATAGTAAACTATAGTAATTCTTCTTATAACTTTATAAGTATTAGAGTTATTATCTAGAATTACTTTATAAAGTCTTATTTTGCAAAGGTTATAGTTATAAGGTTCTTTATATTTTTAGCAGTCTTCTTACTTAAACTGCTGCTTAAGTTCTTTTAGTAAAATGCTTATTCTATTTTATTAAAAAGGGTATTATTTTTTTTCTTATGTTTTTAACATAGTTAACTACTTACATTAAGTTCTGCTATCCTTTAAGAACTACAGCTTGTTTAATAGCCCTAGAGATACTGTCTCCCTTTTAGACCTCTACCTTCTAGTAGTCTACTAGATAATTAGAGGATTTATAGTTAGCTTTACATCTCTAGTAGAGTTACTTATTAAGCCTGTTATATATTTTTTTAGGCGTTAAGCCTCTGTTAGCATATATAGCTTTTATAGCTAACCTAACATCTTTATTCTCTAGTCTCTTAGAGTCTAGGCACTCTTAATAAAAGTAACTTACTTTTCTATAGTTAAGGCATGCCTTCTTTTTAAGCTATTTTTTTTATTCTTTATTTAAAGGCAGCCTTACACCTTTTAAGAAACTGCTTTTTTTCTTAAAGAAGCTATGCATATGTTTAGCGTAACTAAAGTCTATAGGTTTACTATTAAACTATAAAGTCTTCTTCTTTTTCTAGAACTATTTAGGTTTTAAAGTTATAACACTTACTTTTTTCTCTTTATGTTACTTAGCATGTCTTTTATTATAAGTAAGTACTTTTTTAACATATTTCTTAAAGCTTTTAAGCTTCTCTATATAAGTAAATTTATTTTTAATTGCTTTTAAAGCTTGTTATAAAACATTTATCTTATTACTTTTTAATCTATCTATCTATAGATAGCTAGTTGTTTCTTAAAGTAGGCTGTGTATTATTAGACAAAGCTTTTTTTTTTATTACAGAGAGTCTATTTTGTCTACTACTTATTTCTTTTAGTTTACTAACTTATAGATTATAGTTAGAGCTAATTTAAAAAAGTTAATATCTTTAAAGACTCTTTATGTTTCTAGTAGTAAAAGTTCTCTATTTATTTAGTAGTTTATTTAGTAGTTAGTGTAAGGCTAGAACTATATAGCAGGTAATTCTTCTAAGTGTAGACTTATTTATAAAATTATTTCTTTGTCTGTTTTAAAAGCACCTTTATTATATTACATGTAGAGGTGGCACTTTATAAAGAAGAGTTTTAGGTCTTTAGCAGAGCTGTTAAACACCTTAAAAGAGACTAGGTATAAAGTCTTTTTTAACTTAATACTAGTCTTTTTTTAAGTAATGTTTCTAAGGTTAGCTACTTCTAGCTAAAGGGCCTATAGCTGTTAAATATTTAAAGGCCCTTATTATACTTATTACTAAAGGTGTTGCCTAAGTTATTCTAGTTTATTATAAAGATATAATATTTATTAGTTTTATGCCTCTTTAGTAGCTGTAGAGGTCTAGCTAGTGCTAGCAGCTAAGGCACCTGTTATGCTAATGTCTAAGGTTAAAGTAGCTATACTTTACAGGTAGTAGTAATTACTGTTATAATTCTTACTTTAATAAAATAGTATTTTTAGAAGCACTACAGCCTATAGTTATGTTAGGGGAGAATAGGAAGAACTTAGCTAGATCAGGTGTACAGTCTGTCTAGCAGAGTGTAGGTAAGGCGGGAATAAAGAAGGCAGGTTGTGGTTTAACCTAGTAGCTGTATAAGAAGCTAGTAAACTAATCTAAAAGGATAAAATAAAAGGTATATATAGTGTAAGATTTACAAGGCAGTAATGTTCTTTTTATAAAGGTATTAATGCCTTTTAGTTTATTATGTATGTAAAGACTAAATAGTAATTACAGCCTTCTAACTATAGTTGTGATTAAGACTATATACATAGGGTTTACATGCAGTGCATGTTGTGCATGCTTGCATGTTTGTTGCCTGCACAACCTGCACAACCTGTAAACCTGCAATGCTTAGAGCTTTATTAGATAGTGCATTCTGCTAGGCTTTTGTCTAAAAGCTAGAGCTATTCCTTATCTGTCCTGTCACGTGATCTGTCTAATACGGGGTTAAGTGTTTTCCACCCAACGTCGCCTAAACTGTGAGGTACAGCTGATTAGAGAATTACAGTTAGTTCTCTAGCCGTAACACTACCCTAATAGCAAGAGACTTTTTAGGCACCCTTAAAAATACCTAAATGTCACCTTACTAAACACACGCCTAAGATTAATAACTGCACAGATAGCAAGGAAATTAGCTAGACATCTATACAGATTAATATTAAAGCAGGCGCGCACGCATAGCGTTTAGTTTAGAGGACACTGCTAGCAGTGTAGAGGAATATTTTAGAACAAGGACACCTAGCTAAATTAGACTAGTGTTAGTTTAAAAAGGCAGAGGACATAACAGCAGTACTTTGTTGTTTGCAGTGGTGACACTCGGATGCGTCGTCACCATAGTCGCACGATAGTCGGATGTGTCGTCACACGATGATCATGCGTCGGCACCATAGTCGTATGCATCTCAGCACAGTCTGTTGCCACGACTCACCCACTTATTTCGCATATATATAGAGTCCTGCAAAGGACTCCTCTAGCAACACATTCAATGCAGTTCCTCATGTCTCTAGTGCCTCACATAGCTTCACATTTGTACTATAATTACTACTAATAAGGACTATTAGTCTATAAAGAAGAGAGTAGTGTAACAATTCTTATAAATTATTCCATCTTAGGTTGCCTAGAACCTCTAGAAGACCCTTATATCAGCCCTAACCTTAACCTAGCCCTAACTCTGCCTAGCCCTCTACTGTTACCTCTATTCCCTTATGTATTTAGTTGCACCTTGCCCCTGTAGCTAGCTTAGTAGTTTTCTAATATCCTCTGTACAAGGCCTATAGGTGTTAATAGCAATTCCTAGGTTCTAAGTCCCCACGCACTCCTATATGCCTCTAAGTAGATTCCCACCGCATTTAGGCCTATTGTCTTGCCTGTGCCGTTACAATCTCCCAGGGCACCCTTAGGGTCATCCGATGTCTCTGTTACAACTATCCTCCCTCTCCTAAGCAGATGTCGTCACCTAGTGTAGATAAGGTCTAAAAGCATTAGCAAATAAATAGAAATAAGTATCTATAGTAATATCTATAGTAACAAGTCTTGTTGCAAATAGAATTGTTAGCTAGACAGCCTAGTTATGTAATTTGTTAACTGTTTGTAAAAGTTATTTATACTACAACAACTTATTCTTAACATCTATTAACTAATAATATGTTACTATTATAATATTTATACAATAGTATCTCTATATCTTTATAATAGTTGCATAGTAATAGCTACTATAAGTAATAACATGCTACGCTAATTTATAAATGTCTTAGAAAAGCGGAGCTTAGAATAGTAAGAGGTATACATTAGTAGTAAAACTTTACCTTTAACTATCTCGATTAAGTTTAATCTAAATTAGATAATTAATAGCTTATTTTAAAGCTTATTTTAACTATAATATATTCTATTCGCAGTTACAAAGCTCTCTATGCGCTAGCCACCAACACTCCTTTAGCTTACCGCTGCCTAGCCACGCCAACCGCCGCAGCCTAGAGCTATTAGTGGCTTTAAGTTACATAATAGGTTCTGTGATAACAAGCACTGTCTCTACTACTGTATAGAGCTAGTGAAGCAAGGTAGAGTAGGTTAGCTCTATTTTAGCTAAACTAGGATAGAGAGTAAAGAAGGCAAAGAGTTTTTGCAAGAGAAAAGCTTGCGCAGCGCTAAGGCGCTAGCGTGCTTGCTTAACTCTTAGTAAGATTATATAACTAGTAGTAAAGCTTAATAAGCAGCACTGTTACATTACCCCTCTCTAAGGCAGGCTTGTTACTAAGTTTGTAGTTACGTACAATAATAACATGTATAGCGTGTTCCCTAGCTTCTATTATAGTCCCCTCTACTAGCAAGTTCCCTAGGCTAGTTATTCTCTCTTATTGCCTCTAGGTCTTCTCCTGTCTTGTACACTTACAGCTAGGCTTCTAACTACGCTAGAGGACCTAGTTTGTTTAGATATGCATTATAAAAGTCTCTTACCTTGTGTAGAGCTTCTATAAACTCTTAGGCGTTGTACTAAGTAGAGTTAGAGTTATAGGCTACCTAGAAGACCTTATACTGCAGGCAGCAGTACTAGAGACAGCTGTTAAGAATTTCCTATATAGGCTATTTAAAGTAACTATTAATGTTAATAAGCTTTTCTTTAAGCTTAAGCTAGCCTAGCAGCACTATTAGTAATTCCTTTTATAGACAGTCTGCGTAGAAGATGTTGTGCATGTGCATGTATAGTAGCAACTTTAAGTAGTATAAGTAGCCCTTTATGCCTATAATAGAGTATAGTCTATATATCTAGTAGTTAAGCTTTTAACTAAAGCAACTTAAAGTAAATCTTTTAAGTGTTATGTACACTTTATTACTTACTATAAAATTTAGACTATGTCTCTTTTTATTTACCTAGGTTGCTTATTACTACTAGGCTTGTGTAATGCCTTTTTAGGCTATTTTTATAGTAAGCTACACTATGTTGCGCTAAGTTTTAGCATAGCTTTAAGCCTTTTTACATAACATCTGCTTATGTACAGAACTTAATTACTTAGTTTATTTTTTTTAGTTTTAATAGTAAGTTAGTTAGTAACTAAATTTAATTTTAAATAGTAATAGTCTAGTTATCTTATAAAGTAGTGTAGCTTATGCCTAATCTATGCATAGTAAAAGGTTTAACTAGTTATCTTAGTAGTAGTTTACAAAGAGTTATAAGCGCTAGTTAAGATACTAGGTTAGCACCTCTATATTACTATCTATCTGTAAGTAGTAGAGTGTTAAAAGCTTTTACTTAATTTTTATAAGTTAGTAAAGCTTATCTATAAACCTTAAAGTAAATTAAGGGCTCTAATTAAAGATAATAGATCTTAAAAAGCTAAAATAACACTAAAGATAGTAATAGTATAAGTCTACTACATCTTTTACTATTATTATTTTATAGTATAGTAGTAAAAAGTAGTGTTTACTTAGGCAGTTTACTACTATAAAAGTGTTATTATACTTTTTCTTATTTAGTAGAAATAACGTAAAGTTTATTAAAACATCTTACTAGACTTGCTATAGAATAAGTAGTAACTTAAGCAGTCTTAGAGTTTTATTTTAAAGTGTGTAGCTTTATTAACAGGCCTTACACACTGTAACATAGTTAGTAACATTTTAGCTTATATAAGGCTAGTAGTATTAGTTATATAGTAGTTTTAAAGTCTTTTTTTTACTTAAGTAAGTAGTTACTTAAGTTATGTAAACTATATAAATAAGATAAGTTTATATAAAGTAGATAGCTAAAACTGCTAGTTACTTACTATTATGTATAAGAAAGCCTTTACTTATAAGCTTTTATAGCGTCTCTGCTTTATTCTAGGCCTGCTTTTAATATAGCTGTAGGCTTATATAGTTCTAGTTTACTTTATAGACGTAGTTAATTAGCGCATAAGGCTTATTTAAAGATAAAGAAGCTATAAAGGTGTTACTAGTAGCTACTTCTATAGCATTTATAGCTAATAATTCTTTTGCAGATTACTAAACTAGGTTGTCTACTATAGCCTTAACAGTGCTTAGGTTTGTTAGATATGCGCACCTACTGTTAAGACAGGAGGAACGTTTGACGAAAGCTGCTACATAGTACAAGCAATAAGCTCGAACAGTATGTTGCTGCAAATTGCTGCATGTTGCAGCATTTTGCAGCATTTTGCAGCATGTTGCAGCAAATTGCAGCAAATTGCAGCAAATTGCAGCATGCTGCAGCAAATTGCAGTAAATTGCAGCATGTTGGAGCAAATTGCAGCATGTTGCAGCAAATTGCAGCATTTTGCAGCATATTGCAGCAAATTGCAGCAAATTGCAGCATGTTGCAACAAATTGCAGCAAATTGCAGCATGTTGCAGCAAATTGCAGCAAATTGCAGCAAATTGCAGCATGTTGCAGCAAATTGCAGTAAATTGCAGCATGTTGCAGCAAATTGCAGCAAATTGCAGCATGTTACAGCATTTTGCAGCATTTTGCAGCATGTTGCAAGCTGGTCGCGCATAGGGCTAGTGCGCGAGGGACTCGGATCGGCAAAACAAAAGCCGAGCAACACGAGTAGAGCAGAAAAAGGATCGATAAACCAATACAATCAATCATCATCCTATACATTATATCCAAACCCATCATTCATCTCAGGAAGCCTAGAAACAGTGCTTTAATCTAACAAGGTTAATCTAGTATACTATAAGAAAAGCGTGTGTATAAGCTGCTTTATTTTTATTTTTTTAAGTTTTTAGCTTTTTCTACTTTTTTAACAACACATCTGCTACTACATTTACAGTCTTTAGTTAGTAGGTAAGCTTTAGGTTGTAATTAGCTACTGTTATAGCCTAGCGCATCTGCTATATGTAACGGCGCAGGCAAGACAATGGGTCCGAATGCGGTGGGAATCCACTCAGAGGCATATGGGAGTGCGTGGGGACTCTGAACCTGGGAATGCCATTAACACCTATAGGCCTTGTACGAAAGGATATCAGAAAACTACCGAGCTAGCTACGGGGGCGAGGTGCGACTAAATACATGAAGGAATAGGGGTACAGCAGGGGGCAGGGCAGAGTCGGGGCCAGGTCGAGGTCGGGGCCGATACGAGGGCCTTCCGGAGGTTCCGGGCGACTCGAGATGGAACGATTCATGAGGATCGTTACACACAGAGCATGTGACGCGGTACGCGCCGTCACATCTACTAGCGTTAATCTAGTTTTTTTTTAATAAAGTTAAGCTTTAAATAACACTTTATAAGTATACTAAGCTAGTTTATGCTAATATAGCCTAAATTACACTTAGCCTGTAAAGAATTAGCTATATTAGCTATAGCTACTAGCTAAGAGGAAAATTCTTATATATATAGCTTAAGTATATGCTTAATAATTACTTACTTTTTATTATTATCTAGCTTTTATAAGTTATGTTGCGTTTGCTAAAAGGTTAACCTTCTAGCTAGCATAGTAGAAGGATATATATAGGCGGATAATTGTACGCGACAAGTTAGCTATAGAATTAGCTTATAAAAGTTATCTAGTATGTTAGTTATTTATTATTTTTTAAAAAAACTTTATATATAACTGTAGTATATTAATTTAAAAGTGTTATCTTTTATTTAAAAGCTTAAATTATAAGCTATATCTAGTATTTTTTTAGCACATCTAAGTAGTGTTGTTAGAAATGCATTAGTATAAAAAGAGTAGTTTAGTAGGGCTTTAGTAAAAGCAACTTAAGTGTGTCAGCAACTTGCCTGTAGTGTACGTTATCTTAGGTTACTTAATAAATTAGTATCTAAAGGTTCCTTGTATCTGCTCTAACCTTGCTCTAGCCTCTACTATACTTTTATTCTTCTAAGTATTTAGTTACACCTTTCCTCTTAGCTAGCTTAGTGGTTTTCTAATATCCTTTGTACAAGGCCTATCGGTGTTAATAGAACTCCTAGGTTTCTAAGTCTCTACGCACTTCTATATGCCTCTAAGTAGGTGAGATCGAAGCGCCTCTGGATGGCAGCGTCGAGGGACAGGTGATGTGATGGGAGACATATAAGACAGCAAGTTTCTGCCGCGGGTCAGCTAGCAGTCACGTCCAATTTGTACCTCCACCGCGGAGCACTCCTTTTATAGTGGCAATTTACAACGAGCCGCTCACCTAGCCATTCACGACCCATCATGCCGAAGACGCGATCCGGGAAGTGCGCTGGGGCCATGCGTCTAGAGTCCACTCCTTATCAGCGATGTCTCACCGGTAGGATGGCTACCGGCAGAAAGGCCCTTCTGACTGATGCGACTCCGGTGAGCGTACCTGCCGAGGCCGATGGCTCAAATGACAATGTCGCTCCTCTCAATATGGGGCAGCCTGATATCGCTCCTGTAGATATGTCCCCGGAGTCCGATGAACGACAAGGGCCACGAGGCAGAGAGTTGTCATTTACGGAGTGGGGGAACATGAGCGATGCAGCCATCGTTCACCTTACTGAGGGCTTACACAAGGCAAGTTGAAGCTTACTGCTGGTCCATGGCGAGAAGCTGACTCGCGTTGACAGGTCCTGGCGCCGCATGAGGAAGAGACAGCCGAAGATGGGGTGCCCTTCGGAGTGGAAACTCTGCCTGATGCGATCGACACAGATACTTCTGGCGCCCAGCTGCAAGGGACGGAAGAACCGGTCAGGACTCCATTGAACTATCACGACCAGCCTTCTCCCGAGAGTTCAGAAAGGCAACTTAGTCCACCGCCTGGAACGCAAGCTCCATCAGCTGAGGAGATCATTGACGAAGGCCAAGTTCCGACCCCAATTCACTTTGTAGAAGCGGTCGTTATAGTAGAGCCACCTACCGGAAAAGCGGTCGTCGGGACGGAGGCAGCTATCGAAGTGCGGACGCCTGTGGAATCGAACAGGGAGAGCAGTCAAGAAGTGGCGATCAGGGATTCTCTAGAGCGAACGGTTGGACTTGAAGGCGGAGAAGCGGTGCCTACTCAAGCCATCCAGGCATCGCAGGGTATGAAGTCCCGATTTTTGGGAGGCAAAGACTGATTTGTAATGTAGACGACCCGATAGTGCTTGACGACGATGACGATGATGACTACGATGATGATAGTAATTCGTCTCGAATAACAGCTCGCCAGAGATGCCAGAACGAATATTCTGGCATGGTACAATGGTCATCGCCCGAATTTGAGGACGAAGTTATCACAAGTTTTGAGGAGAAATGGATGGAGATACAGACTTACTGGATATACATGGATGACATGCGCAGCCAAGTTGACAGCACGCAAATTCGTGCTATGCTTGATCAATTCAACGAAGGCCTTGAGGAGGTATACGATGACGGCAGCTTGGCTCCAGGGTCTGCATCGCTCCTCCTAGAGGAGTGGAAGGCCGCAGAAGATTGATGGACTGATGAACTAGACGCGCTCTTTTGTCGACGTATGAGACGATTTGGCAGTCTCTTGAGGGAGTTTGAGATCATGGAACCACTGTATTATGCAATCGTAGATTATCGTGGGACGGTCAGTGACGAAGAATGATATTGGCATCTGGATTCTGATTGCTTAATTATTAAGTTGAACAATCTTGTTACGGTCATTATGTACATCTCCAGCACCCACTCTTCGGATGCCATGTTAGTACAGGCGTAGACCAAGCACAGTGCTATGGCTCGCCATCAAATAAGGCATAAATAAGCTTTTACGCACAGTCCTCCATGAAGGCGGCCAAGTCCCGCCGAGCCCTCGTTCTGACGTCAGGCAGCGCGTTGCCGAGTCTAGAATTGAGGCGCTCTAGCCGCCTCATCCACGAAACGTCAGCCAAGCACTGCCGATTACGTGCGTTCACTCGGTTGTTCTGCCGATGTCTGTTCTTCTATGTCGAGCTCGATAGTGGGCTGGCGACTTCATTACCGGCGGGGGGTACGTTTTATTCTTCCTCGCCGGGCCGGGTCGGCCGTCCTCCCTGCTAGCGTGATCGAGGCGTTTGTCTGCCTGATGAGGTTTAAGTGCAAATCTTTAACACGTTGCTCTACAAGTACCCATCTCGTCACTTGATCTAGACTTATTTCGAAGCTTCGCCGTGGCAAACTAGCACGCTATATATATTCAAGTTGATCCCCGAGCCTCTACGATACAGTGCTGGCGGGAATTGGTCCGAATCGATTATCCGGAATCACGTGGCGCTATCCTGGATCTGGATCGGATCCATGAATCAATCCAGCGCTAAGGCTAAATAGGCAACTATTCTAAATAATTAGTCTTTTACTTAATTTTTTATGCTATTATACTCTTAATAAGTTATTCAATAAACATTTAATAAAAATTTAGCTTAGAATAATAAAATTCTATTTATAATAGAAGTAGTTAATAGCTTAAAATCTAAATAATAGAGAAAAAAATATCTATTAAGCCCTACTTTATATAACAAGCATTATAAAAAGTATTTTCTTTTTATTTTATTATATAAAAACATAGACATTGCAATTTAAAATGCTAAAAAGAATAATAAAAATAGCTAGAAGCAGCATAGCGCTAATAGCTGCAAAAGATGCATCTAGGTTTTTCCTGCTGCCTTTAACCTAAACATATAAGTAGCTCTAGGAGTTATAGCGCATACTATAAGTTACTCCCTCTATTATATAATAAGCTAATAATTTTAGATCTAGCAAAAACAGGTTCTCTCTGCACTTTACAATAATGTTAAATACTGCAGTAGCACTTTTTATGCCTTTTAATTAAATACCTACTGCCTATTATATATTAATGTAGTGTTAATTTAGACTTATAGTACTATTAATATAAAACTTTACTATATGCCTTTTATTTTACATGTTGTATAACAACTAACTTATTAGCAGAGCTTGCTCTGCTTATTATATTCGGGTTTGCAGAACAAAAAGTTGAGCAGAATCTCCTCTTTTAGACGCGCTAGTTAGTCAGAATTTCTTCGGATAAACCCCGGTAACGCTGTTTCTCTGTCACCTTCAGGGATGGCAGACCCACTTGTATATAACGTATATATATACATACACATACATACATACTGTATGAAACCTAAGGCTGTATAGAACGCTTAGTAAGCGCATTATTTAACTAATAAGCTGCTTATGTAAAATTATGTGTAGGGCGCATCTTAGAGGTAAACAAATCCACTAACTTTCTAGCCCTTTAGAGCTTAACATTTAACCTTTATGCAATTAAAGCTTAGTAGTACTATACAGAGCGCCTTTATATATAATTTTCTAGTGTTAAGATGCTACCCTAAGAGTTAATTAAGTAGAGCAACGTTATTAGAGTTGCCTAAATTAGCAGCAATAATCTAAAAGTTAAATGTCGCTATTGCAATAAGCAGTAGACTAGCTCTACTGTACAGCGTATTAAGCGCTATATAAGACGCTGCGACAAGCTCCTGTTAAAGCTTTATAATTAATATAGACGTTAAAATAATTAATAATTAGTTGTTAAAAGTTTAGAGCAGAAGCTGCTGCTAGCAGAACTGCAGATAAGCGCTTATAATTGCAATAAGTGCACCCTACTTTTTACTAAAGCAATATACAGCACTAGAGTCCTACTTAGCCTTATAAGTAAGCGTTTTATATACACATTAACACGCATGTTAACTAGTAAATTTATAGGTTAAGCAGCTAGCATTCTAATAATTTCTAAGTACTATTTACCTAGTGTTTACGCTGCTATCACGCAAGCAACTTACAAACAAGATACTTAATACAACATATATAAATATAAAAGAGAGAGTGCTAAAGAAGCTAGAGAATAGCTACAGGCAGGTTACTCTACTCTCTAACAAGTAGACTAACTTGCGCAGTAAGGCAGTTGTTAATTACATTACAGTAATAAAATGCAACGCTATCTTCTAGAAATCTACCCCTATAGGCGCTTATTACTATACTAGCAAGTATATTACTTAGGAAGTTAGAGATGTAGTTAAAAAGCTAAATCTAAATAATATTATTATAATTACAATAAATACAGCTAGCAATATAGTTGTTGCGCAGAAAATACTAGCACAGTAATTTTCTAAGGTGCTTATGCTTAGGTGCGCTACCCACATCCTTAATCTAGCTATTAAGGATATATTTAAGCTTAACTATGTTGCAACATAGTAAAACACAGTTCTTAAAATTATTAAATACTTTAAAAGATTAACTCTTTAGGTAGGATTACTAAATTTAGTGTTAAAATTAATAAGAATAGCCTACAGAGCCCTAGCTCTACTTAGTAAGACTAGGTAGTAGAGAAAGCTTAACACTGTTAAGAGCTTACTAAGCAACTAACCTATTCTTAAGCATATTCTCTACAGAGCCTTCTCACCCCTCTATACGCAAAATGCCTACAATAATTAAGAGAGATATGTTAAGATATAATTAATTATACTTTAATATAGCTTTTAGAAGCAGGTTTGCAACCTACAAGAACTTTTAAAGCCCTTTTAGAAGGTTACTTAGGCGCTGCAGAGCGTACAGCTAAAGGGCTCTTAAGCCTTTGCATATATCTACTATCTCCCTACAGAACTAGTTACAACTACCTTGCTGGCTACCTAAGAAGTACTAGACATTATTACAAAGCGTTCTAGGCAAATTTAGCGTACAGAGTTCCTTATTATGTACATTTACAACCCCTCTGTGCGCGCTAAGCGCCCAGTTAAGTTTACAGCAGAGATGTGGGCAGAAATTAGGCAATACCTCCACTAACAATACAGCGATCTCCAGCGTGCGTCTAGTATTGCTATAGAGCTTAAAGACGCGTATTTTTGCAGAGGAATCTATGCTAACAACATTAATTAGAATACCTTTAATAAATACAGCAATCTAGCTAGTTAGTGGTACAATATTAGGTGCAGTGAAGACCTCTAAGAGCTAGCAATATACACACTTAGCATTAATCTAACAACAGCTGCAGCAGAGTGTAATTAGAGTACACACAGCTTTATTTACAACAAAGTACATAATTAATTAACTAATAAGTGTGTAGAGAAGCTTGTGTACATTTTTAGCAACCTTAAAATTAACTTAAAATGACCCCCTTAAGGCGCCTAAGTACTTTAATAATAAGCAGGTAGAGATTAAGGATGTTCCTAAGGATGAAGAGGGCGAGGAGGTGCTGGGGGAGATGCTAGGCTTGCTTAGTTTCTAAAGAATTATTATGTATTAGTAAGCGATCCATACATACATCTTATACTAGTATATATACGTTTCATACCGTATACTGTATGGATCGTTTCATACCGTATACGACCCATCCCTGGGTGTGTCGGGAATTGGCATCAGCCACATTGGTGTGTCGAGGATTGGCATCAGCCGCATCGGTGTGTCGGGGATTGGCATCAGCCGCATCGGTGTGTCGAGGATTGGCAGGTGCTCGCACACCTAAGTTGCTCACTTTTGCCAAGACCACACTACAACAAACTTTATTATAGCCCATAACAACCCACTCTAGCACTATAGAGTACAGTACAGCCTGGAATATTATTTAGATACTACTTCTACTTCTTGCTTACTGTCAGATTTGCGCACCTACTGTCAAGACAGGAGGAACGCTTGACGAAAGCTGCTACATAGTACGAGCAATAATCTCGAACAGTATGTTGCTGCAAATTGCAGCATTTTGCAGCATGTTGCAGCAGTTTGCAGCAAATTGCAGCAAATTGCAGCAAATTGCAGCATGTTGCAGCAGTTTGCAGCAAATTGCAGAAAATTGCAGCATTTTGCAAGCTGGTCGCGCATAGGGCAAGTGCGCGAGTACGGCGGACTGTTAGCTGGTGAAGGGAAAAAACTAATCGCCAATCGCTTAGGTGCATTTTGGGTATGAAACACTATAGTATTTTACTAGGCAAAACATACTATAACGCATTTGTACGATGTTTTTTAAAGATCTAAGGAGTGAAGGGTCGTTTCACGTGACTGTATCGCGACTGCCCTCTATGGCGACTGCCTTCACTACGGCGTCGTACGATAATTGTAGATACTCACCGCCACCACCACTCTTCCACATCCACCACTACTACAGCAGTAGCAGCAACAACAACAGCAACAACAGCAACAACAGCAGCAACAGCAACAGCAGCAGCAGCAGCAACAACAACAACAACAACAACAATAATGTAGGCATTAAGCCTGCAGTATCCTAATTACTCTTGTTGTATAAAGCTAACACTTAAAATAGGGCTCTTGTTCTCTACAATGCTGCTGTTGCTGCTGCTAACTAAGCTGGCGCTAATGTTAATCCTGTCCTACATGTAGGACAGCAGCAGCTGGCCCCACTGGCTCATAGTCCACAGGCCCGTGCATTGCTAGCCCTTCTAGGGCAGGATGTGGAGTTTATATATGGCAGTATATCCCCTTATTAAATAGCTTCGCACAGGCCTTTGTACATTAACGCCATCCTCATACAATCTCGCAGAAGGGCAGTGGACAACCTGTGCAGCGCATGCCATGGCGCTGTCTCGGGCCCACGACCGTTCCCAGAGTGCCGCCGCGCTAAGGGGCACTTTAGCGGAGCATGTAGCAATTGCAAATAGCGTGACTATGCTAGTTGCTGCTCTGTAAAAGAAGGGGGTAATAATAAGCTAGCTAGTAGACCTCTGCGTTTAGGCTACAACCTAGAGATTAGTAGTGCTAGTAACAGTTTATAGTAGCAGCTTATTCTTATTAAGGATAAACCTGCTAAGGCTTTAGCTAATAATGTAATAGTTCTAGCTTAAAGTATATACAATATTTCTTTTAAAAGCAGTAGAGTGCCCTAGCTATAGGGGTTGTCTATAGCACCTAGCTATGTAGGGATGTCTGTAGCACTTAGTTAAGGCCTGTACCTCTGCGCAGTAACTAAGACAAGTAGCTGTTAAATAGTAAAACTAAACTAAGCTAGTAAATAAAAAAAATAAATTAAATTATTATATAAGACATACTACTTTTTAATACTGCAAAGCTAATAGGGCACTTAAGAATTAACATTAGATAGCTAAGATAGTGCTTACTTATAATTATATAAAAGTATTTTTTTATTCTTTTTATTTTTAATAAAGCTTAATTCCTACTTAACTCTCTTTTTTTTTACTAGCTTTTTCTCCTTCTTAACCTTAGTCTACTTAGTAAAGGGTTTATGCAAAAAGATTTTATCCTAAGCTACTATAGTTGCCTTATATACTAGGTACAAAGTTATGCTTTAGTTACCTTTCTTAAAGTATTTACTTTCTAGCAAGTCCTTAATTATATAATAATCCTTAGCACTTTTTAAAAGATGTGTAACATAATCTTTACTAACATTTATAATAAGATATAGTTTAGAATAGCCTTTAGTAATTAAAAAATTAAATTATATAAGCTTTTTAAAAAGGCTATTCTTAATAAACTTAGTATAGCTTGTAAGAGGCGTGTTTTAAAGCTATATCTAGGTCTAATCTACTATGTATTAGATATTAGCTAATATATAAGAAGGTATTATACATAGCTGTTTAATACTATTAATTTACTTACACTTATTAATTACCTTATATTATACAAAGTAGAGGATTACAAGAATAGAGAGCTTAGCTATTATATAGCCTTAAATAAAAAGTAAAAATGTATGCTAGATTAACTACTAACATACTAATTTTACTAGTGTATGTAAAGCAGCTTATATAAAAAAGATAAACATTTTTTTCTTTATACTTTTAAGTGTATTCTCTAGATAGATTATCTCTTCTTTGTCTTATATAATTTATGTAGGTGTAAAAGGTTAAATTTAAACATTATAGTTTAAACAAAACTTATATTTAGTAGACTACTTACTATAAGACTGTTTTATAGTAAGATAAAACTTATCTTAGGCACTTATAGTAATAATAAATTATACATTATATAAGAGAAAAAACTAAAGAAAGAACTAAAAAAAAAACTATAAAAAATTTAAATATACTATAGAAAAAATAAAAGCTTAGTTACTACATTTATGTAAATCTACTAAGCTAGATTAAAATTAATAGGCATTTTTTTACTAAAGTTAGTTTTAAAATTAACATCTTAAACTATGTCTTAATTACCCTAGTTAAATTAGATACTTTTATATTAAGTATATTATATAAAACCTTACCTGCTAATTTTACACTTTAATAAGTAACTTAAGTAAAGACAGTATAGGCTAAAGACTATTTTAGATATAGTATTATACTTTTACTTAAAGCTAAAGATAAACATCTAGATATAGTGTTATATAATCCTAAAAGTTAGAGTAAGCTGCAGCTACGCTATTAAATCTAAGCAAATCTAGTACTCTATTACACTACTAAAGCGTATTCTATAGAAGGTAGGCATTTATATTCTAACTATTAACCTTTTTTTTAATTATATAAAGCTAATTAGCATTAAATAAAAGAGCCTAGTTCTAGACATAAGCTCTAAAATAGTAATAAAGCATAAAAGGCTTTCTAACTACACTATTTAGACAGTTCTTCTGCCTTTAAATTAAATATGTGTTTTATAGTTATATAAAGCTATATAGTTTTTTATAAAGTATAAAAATATATATAGTATAAATAGTAAGCTAATTAGCTAAGCTATCTTTTAAAAAGAAGCCTTAGGTCTAAAGGTAGTAAAAGTAATCCTGCTTAAAGTAAGATAAAGTAATAGATATTATATAAAATACTAACTTACTAATAAAAAAAAGGCCTTTTAAAAGTTACTACTACTAAGCTTTAATCTGCTAATTTAATGTACTTATGCTATAAAAGTAGCACTAATTAAATAGAAGCTTAGGCTTTATAAACTTTTAAAGCTAGTAATAAGCATTTACTAGCATAACTATCTTTATCTCTTAATTAGATTATATAAAATGTAGTTACTACTTTATTTTTTTAAGTGTCTTAAGAAACTAGCAAAGGCAGCTAATAGTAGTATAGGTAGAGATTCTAACATAAATCTATATAATGTATTGTAAGTATGTGTTAATACATGCATAGATCTTTACGCTGTACAGTTTTAGCTTACTATAGCTATTAATAGACTAGATAAAGTTTAGGCTAGGAATAATATACTCTCTATAGTGTTGCTGCAGGTTGTGCTTGCAGCGCTCTACTGCCTTATAGTTTATTGTACAATAGATGTAAAATAACTAGTCCTGTATAATAATATAGCTATATTAATAAAAGTGTGTATAAAGATACTTTTACTTATACTTATTAATAACACTTTTCTTTAGCTTTTAACTAATAAGTTGTTGTACAAGCTTATCTACTTACTAGCTTTATTTAACACTTTACACTTTTCTATGTAATCTAAGCTTAAATTAAAGTTATATAAGCATATATTTTCTAATTTAAAAGCTTTTATTATGTAGTATATAAAGCATATCTAAATCTTTAAGCCTAACTTTAAAAAATAGCACTTAGATTTAATTCTTAACTCTATTTTTAACCTTAGTAGAAAAGTGTTGCTTTACATTTTATATTTAAAACTACTGCTTAATTATATAAAAAGTAACACAGACTTAAAACTTTTTAAGAAAGTAAGTAGCTATCTACGCGTATGTAACACCTTTATAAAAAAGCCTAAGTAGATAGAGTTAGTACAGTTTAAGGTTAATCTTAGGACGTCCTCCTACATCACTACTATATTAGTAAGCACTTGTACAATGTAACTATTTAGAAGACGCTTACTAGGCATTATAAAATTAACATGTATAAACGTGTATAAAATAATTATAAAGTTGTAAGTAGCTAAAGGCTACAATTACGTGCGGGGTAAAGAATTTTCAAATTAGCGATTAGTTTTTTCCCTTCACCAGCTAACAGTCCGCCGTACGCGAGGGACTCGGATCGGCAAAACAAAAAGCCGAGCAACACGAGTAGAGCAGAAAAAGGATCGATAAATGAAGACAATCAACACAATCAATCAATCATCCCATACATCATATCCAAACCCATCATTCATCTCAGGAAGCCCAGAAACAGTGCTTCAATCTGACACTTACACGTTTGCGCGTTATGCCTAGTCTAATTGCACTGTCCGCAGCGCCTTTAGAATTGCTTATCTACTTTAGCTTTGTCAGATTGAAGCACTGTTTCTGGGCTTCCTGAGATGAATGATGGGTTTTGGATATGATGTATGGGATGATGATTGATTGTATTGATTGATCGATGTTTCTTTTTCTTTTTGTCTGCTCTGCTCGTGTTGCTCGGCTTTGTTTTTCCGGTCCGAGTCCCTCGCGCACTAGCCCTATGCGC
>NW_022985162.1:3432349-3512682 GCF_010093535.1 Lindgomyces ingoldianus | reverse complement strand
TGCAGCATTTTGCAGCAACATACTGTTCGAGCTTATTGCTCGTACTATGTAGCAGCTTTCGTCCAGCGTTCCTCCTGTCTTGACAGTACGTGCGCATATCTGACAAGCTTACACCTGCTTCTTTGCCTTTTTCCTATCACTGCGCGCCCTAAACTTATTTTAAGCTGTTAAGCACAGGCCTTTCTAAATGTACCTGCCTTATTAGCTGCTTAAAGCTTAGTAATTTCCTATTACGCTAACACTAGCTTATGTACAATTATTGCTGCCCTTTGTAAGGCTTTTTTTCTAGAGGCATTACCCCTCTAGAACCCTCTCTATACATAGAGCTACTTGCAACACAACTAATATCTACTAGAGATTGTTGCCTGCTGCTGTAATCTACTGTAGTTTTCTTTAATTTGCTATATTTTGCTGCAATTTGCTGTAGTTTGCTGCAATTTGCTATAGTTTGCCGCAATTTGCTGTAGTTTGCTACAATTTGCTATAGTTTGCCGCAATTTGCTGTAGTTTACTACAATTTGCTGCAATTTACTTTATGCATTTCCTAACGCTGCTAGGTAATCTCTTACTAACACCTCTAGACATTAGCCTATTATATTTAAACAGCAGTTAAAGAAGCTAAACTAGCAGTTGTGCAAGCAAAACAGCTTATTAAGGTATTACATGTACTACATTAATCTTTGCGGCGATAGAGAGGCAGAGGCAGAGGTAGAAGCAGCGCTAGAGCTCCCTAGTACTCTAAGAAATTCCTGCAGAGGCAACAAACTACACAAGCTGCAGCTCTACATCTAGGGCTTTAATGCTAAAACAATTAAATTAAAGATATTAGGTAGCAGTATTAGGCGTAGCGTGGCGGTATTAGGCAGTGAAAGGAACAGGTGCAACGCTAGAAACGTAAGGTGCAAAGAAGAGTAAGACTATTATAAGAGTAGAAACGCGTTAAAAGCTAGAGCTAGAACGTGTTCTCTTAATTACAGCTAATAATTAACTAATTTCTAGATAACTAATCTTAAATTTATATAAACCTTTAGTTTTTAAAAAATAATTTTTACTAACTTAATTAAAGCTAAAAATTAGCTAGCTATTATTTACTTTTAAGTATTACTTTACTTATAAGCTTACTTTATAATAAGTAATTTAGTTATATATAAGGTTTTTAGCTTAGCGCTTATATACTTTTTTAAAAATATAAAATAACTTATATTAAATAGCTATAAAAAGTGTAATAAGTAAAAAAGTATATAAATAGTAATAGTTTTACTATCTTTATAGTATTACTAAAAATAAAGTAAGTTATTAGTAACACTTACTATACTTAATATATTTAAGTTTATAAAATATAAAGTTAAGTAAAATCTTTTTTTTAAAACACACTAGTTAGTTATAATCTTTTTAAATAAACTTTAGTAACACTATTATTTATTACTTTATATATTTCTTATATTGTTTTTTAAAATAATGTATACTTAATATACCTACATTTTTATATTAATTTACATGTAGTTTACTCTAGTATATGTTATATAAAACATATTTAAATTATAGTTAGTTATGTTTATTCTACTTTTTTAGCTATATTAGTGTGTTAGGGATTAGCATTAGCTATATTAGTGTGTTAAGGATTAGCATTAGCTATATTAGTGTGTTAGAGATTAGTATTAGCTACGCTTAGTTACAGGCTGTAATTAGTTACATGCTATAGTTAAATATTGTTATTATGTGTCTATTACCTGTCTAATACTAATTTGCTAAGCATTATGCTATAACTATTCTTTAACCTAAATAACCTACCTTAATGTACTAACTATTTCTCTAAGCAAGCTTTGCTTTTACAGATTATTTATAAACTGTTGTAGTATTTTATAGTAGAGTGTACTAGCTATCTTTACTATAGTTTATTTTTAGAGTGTGTTTTACTTTTATCTAAGTAGGCAGCTACTTATACTAATTATAAATTTAAAGATTAAGCTGCCTATTATAGTTACTATAATAGCTCTTAACCTAATTAGTATTATCCAACACCTAATAATAGTATAAGTCCCTTAGCAACTTTGTCTTCTAGTGTAAACAACATTATTATAAATTACCTGTACAAGATTAAAGAGCTAAAAAGTAATAATAAAAATAAGTGCTAGAATATTATATAATAAATTACTTAAAATTAACAGTCTTTTTATAAGTAAAAAATAAGATAAAAAATAAAAATCTTTACTTTTTTAAATAGTCTACTTATTTTTAACATAACTAGTAATTTAAAAATTTAATTACTTTAATAATATTAAGATTTAATAATACTTAAGTCTAAAAAATTATATAACATGCTTTAAAAAAATATGTTCTAGTTTATTACTTATAGGTAGTATAAAGTAGATCTTAAGTGTAAGATAAGTAAAAAAAAGGCTACTAAGATTATTATATGTTATCTTACTACTATTTTAACACATCTTTAACCCCCTTTATTACTAGCTTTTCTATATACTCTGCCTACTTATCTAGATTCTCTACTAAAGCCTAATTACTAAGAATTTACTTAGTTATAGCTTTAATTAAATAATCTTAGACTTTAAAAATAATTTATGCTATTATATAATAAGTAGCCTATTATTTTCTTTACTCTTACGCTTTACCTTAAAAAGGTGTTAATAATAAATTTTAATATTTAAATTAAAAATTAAGCTAGAATTATTTTAGCTAAGCTTTTTATACTTTTTAGTTTTTAGTAAAAAACCTTAAGGTAAGCATTACTTTATTAGCCTAGTTTATATAATAATAAGAATACAAAACTATTATAATTTAGTAAAAAGAATGCTTTTAAAGTAAGTCCTACTATTTTTACTATGCTGTAAGTGCCTAGGTAGCTTATACAACATAATCTTTATTAAATTATGTATCTTTTTTTATGTTTTACTAAAAAAGCTATTATATAAGTCTATAAGATCTATAGAGAAGAAAAAGCCTGTCTAAGGCATTTTGCATCTTCTTTATTTTAAAGAATTATATTTTTAATAATCTACAAGAATGTTTTTATTATATAAAGCATTTTTTAATTTTTTATCTCTAAAGTATTATATTTAAGATTAAGTTAGTTTTTAATATAAAAATTTATATGCATTTTAAGCTTAATTACTATATTAATTATGTAATACTAGCTGTTCTATCTTATATAATTATCTAAGAGTATTATCTATCTAGCTTGTAAAATAAACTTATTTATATAAAGCTCTAAACTATAAATATAGACTATAATGTTATAAAGTTTACTAAGGGGACTAATAGCTTTAATTATATTTTGTTATATAGAATTAAGAGGTAATTTATTTACTTTTTTAAGGTCTATAGCTTTAAGATCTTTAAAATAACTTTTATATAAACTTAAAAATAAAAATGCTTATATAATAAAATTAATAATATAACTGTCTGTACGCAGCAGCAGCGTCGCGGCCTAGATACGAGCGATCACGCACGAGCAGGATCACGTATCTATGTCACATGATGCTCGTGCGCGAACCTCTGTGCGCGAACATCTAGATATCCCCCTTTTCCTCTGTACAGAGGAAAAATAAGAAGCAATTAACACTAGTTACCTAACACCCCTGTGCAATGTTTACACTGTGCAAACCTCTCTGTCTTATACGCATTTGCTAACACTAAGTGCTAGCTAGCAGAGAGTCTATTTAACACTAATTAGTAGTTTAAATACTATAAAAAAGAAAGCTCTTCTTATACCTTTTTATTTAAAAGTTTATATATAAAAAAAATCTTTTTCTTTACTACTTTAACTATAAATTAGTAAGAGTAAAGATAGAGTCTAATTTATATATAAGTAGCTATAAATCTTTATTTAGTTACTTAAGTAAGAGTAAGAAACCTGTCTATATAATACTATTTAGAGGTATTATATAAATAGTAGTGCTTATTTAACACTAGAAGGTCTGTTTTATCTTTTTACACAAGGCTGTTTAGAGGCAGCGTACAATAAGAAGTAAAATAGCGCGCAATAACACATAATTAACTACTATAGAGTAATAAGCAACGCTAGCTTTATTTATAACTAGCTAACATAACATATTAATGTACAACTAATATATACCTTTTATAGGCATCTTAGCAAAGACTCTAGCAGAGTAGATAAACATTAAAAATTAAGTAAATAAAATTAAACTATTAAATAACACACTTAAAAAGAAGCTTAATTTATACACAGCTAACTTAATTATAGAACTTTGCATGTTAAGCGCAATAAATGTACGTACGCTTAAGAACTTTTAGAATAACTTTATAAAGTAAAAGCTTATACACTTTAAAGATCTTAGCTAACTATTTTTATAAAAACTAATTACTACTCTATAGAATAAAAGCATTAGCTTTAAAAAGAACATAATAAAGGCTACTACACTATATAAACTTATAAAAGAAAAACACATGTTTACTATTTTACTAGAGCATTATATAAAACTATTACTACTATTACTAGTCTTAATGTAATAGAGGATATCTTTATATAAATTACCTATAGACTTAATACTTTTTTTATAATTAGTATAACTACCTTACAATAGCTTACTGTATAAAAGCATAACTAGGCAGCTACATATTCCTGTAGCCACAGCTCTGCATAAGATTCCCTAAAGCTTGTACCTACTATATATAATTTAATTACTGTATAATTTATACTAACTTCTACTTATATAAGATATTATAGTAGAGAACCTTACACCTAAGAAAGTTATATAATTCTAAAAGGCATAAAAAAAAAAGAATAACTATATAAAGTAACTATATAATATCTTAGCTAATAAAGCTATAGTATTTATTAAGCTTTACTAACACCTTACTATCTCTAAGGTATTATACATAAGCATCTTTCCTAATATTTTTAAAAAGCGTGCACACATGTTCTACCTTTATAATATTAGTCTAGAATAATTATAAAAGTTACTATATAAGTAGCTTAGTAATTACTTTAATACTAATGTAAACTATAACTAGTATTAGACAGATTAGACAATAATAAGCTTTATATAAAGTAAGTAAAAAAACTTTATAAAAACTTTATATAAAGCTTTTAAAGCTATAATTAATAAACTTACTCTTATATAAAAAGCTTTTAGTCTATAATTTTAAAGTAAGATACTGCTTTACACTGCTATTATATAAGCATGCTAAGGGCAACTTAAACTTAAATAAGCAATGTTCTTAATTAAGCTTATATATAAGGCACTATATAGTAACCTTTGTTTAGCACTTTAAGTTATAATTAATTAATAGAATAATGCATTTATAAATAAATCTTAGAACGTGTACTACACTAATAAGTAATATAGCTTACTATATACACATAGCTATTAACAATATAGAAAAAGCTTAAGGGGATATAAAGAATTATTTAAACTATAGTTTTTTATATAATTAAAGTAATACTTTATTTATTATAAAAAAAGATGTTAGTTAATAAATTATTTTTATATAAATTAATTTTATATAAAACGCTAATATATCTCTTTATATAAAGAATTTTATAACAAGACACTAACATATAAGGAGGTAAATATGTACATTTAAAAGTTTAAAGGTAAACTAGAGTAGAAAAAAAAAAGTTGCATAACAATAATAACTTAAAAAAAAAAAATAAAGAGATTATTAACTACTTTACTAATGCTATATTTCTCTACTATGTAACTGCAGAGGACATCTACAGCCTAGAACCTAAAGAATACGCAGAATAGTTTATTCTTAAAGATTAATACTATACAGTATACTAAGGTAAACTATAGGATACTAGCGCAGTAAAGATCTCTACTATAAAGAAGTTATAACTTAAAGTATACTTATAAAAATTCCTTTATATAAAAGTAGACTAGACACTAAAAAAAAAAAGTATTAGCTTTAAAAAATAAGAATTAATAGAATTAATTAGTACTATATAAATTACTAACTTAGTTAGTAACATAACATATTACATTCTAGAGACTCTAACACTATTCCTGCTATTACTAGTAGATGCTAACTAACTTAGGGCATACTTTAACAATGTTTTAAATATTATTATATGTAAAGACAAAACTACTATTTTTATTATATAAAAATAAAGACACTTTTTTTTTAATGTTAGTAAGAAAGAATTTATGTCTTTTTTTACTAAATTAAAACTCTACTACTTTTACTACTAATTTAGACACCTCTATATAGAGAGACTCTAGAAGATGCTAACTAGCGCTAGCTACAACATTAATGCTGCAGTGCTAGAAGAGATTAAGAAGTTCTGCTACTTTTACTAATTATATAACTAGGCCCTACAAAGATTTAAGTTTATAATTAAAAATAACACCTACTTTAACTATAAAGTTATTATTAATGTTATATAAATTAATAATAAAAATGTTTTATATATTATTAATGTAAACACATTATTTTAAGCTGCTATATTTCTAAAATCTATGTCTACACAAGATACCTAGGATGCACTGTGTAAATGCTAGATTAACACTTATTAAGAACCTTTAGACTATATTGTGCATAACTCTAGTATAAACTTTACTTTAAAGGATTTTTAAGCTTATGCAAAGATTATAGAAGCTATATATAGGCAGATGCCTATAAAAGCACATTAGGCAGTTAGAAAAGTTAAGTGTGCACACACACCTTTTTAATAAACATTTAACATCCTAAAGACTAAGCTAGGTAACTGTACAGATAATAAGGCTATCCTACAGATAGTAGTTAAGGCTCTAAACAACACAGCTAGCCCACACAGTCTAGTACTTACGCTGCTAGTCTTTAGAGCATACCTAAGAATTAACCTAAACTCTCTACTATTACTAGACATTATTATATAAGCAAGCGCTATATAAAAGGTAATAAAGATACTTTAAAAGAACTATATAAAAGTAAACATTAATTATATAATTAATACTTATAATAGCTTTACAACATATAAAGTTCTTAACTTCTCTCTTAGCTTAAAGATTATAGCATAAAGAGAGAAGAAAGGCTAGACTAGCCTATATAAAATTAAGAGCATTAAAAAAAGAAATGTTATTATTAAAAAAAAATAGCCTACTAAAGCTCTAATATACGCAGGTTAAACTGTACTATAAAAAAAAGAAAAAAGACAACCTACCTACAATAAATAACCTAGATAAACTAATCCCTATATAAAAGAATTTTCTAAAGAAGAGGAAAAGAGAACAGCTTTATAAAAATATTATAAAAGCAAAACTAAAGCCTACTATAGACTAAGCCTCTTAGAATAGCAATGCTGCACTAGTGTAAAAAGAAGATATAGATACTAAGAGAAGTAAAAAGCAAAGAAAACTTATATAAAGTCTAAACTAGGTATTCTTAACCTAAAAAAAAAAGAATAATTAGGCCTTATCTATTAAGCTTTATAAAGATAGTGTAATTACTACACCTAAAAAACTATTTAAGAAATTAGACTATATAAAGATAGACACCTTAATTACTAATAGCACTTTTAAGGTTATAGTATATAACTTAATAAGGCATAAAGGTTAGATTTTTAACCTTTACCTTATATAAAAAGTAAAAGGTAAAACAACTTAACTATATAAGAAATCCTGCCTAGTGTTTGCTAGCTACTTAGATAAAGAGAAGAGAGAAATCTTTACCTAGTTACTAACTATCTAAAGAATAAGCTAGAGACTACTTTTAGCTATAAAAGTAAGCCTAAGAGCTACATACAAAATGCATTTTAAACTATATAATATTATATAAGTATACATCTAATTAATAGATAAGCTTATGCGCACACTGTACATAAAGCTACTAAAGAAAATGCGCTAAAGCTTTCTACTAAATATAATACTCTAGGTTGTACAACCCTTATATAAAGCTACTAAATTAGGACTATATTAGTTTAAGACATACTATAACTACTATAAAAAAAAGCTATGTATGCATATCTTTTTATACAACCTCTACCTTTTAATTACTAATAAAGAAGAGCATACCTTTAGTATTACTAGCCTATAAATAGATAACACTTTAAGTATTATAACAAAAAATTTTACACAAAAAAAAAAGAAAAAACTATAAAAAGTAAAGTTTTACATAAAAAGTAAAACTATCTTAGTAGAAAAGTAGCTTATTAAGTTTAATAGTAAAAAAATTAAACTTACATATAATATAGTAGTTTTTACTTAAAAGAGATAAGTAAGCTACCTTTATATAATTAACTTAAAAGACAAAAATGCTGCACAATAATATGTTAAGTAATATATAAAAAAAGTATATATTATATTTATGTATTAACTAAAGGTAGTGTTTAACCTATCTATTACTGCATAAACTATAGACCTTTTACATAATAACATTAACACACTTAACGTATAAATCTAATAGTAGATAAATAATAGTAAGCATAGTTTTACCTTTCTACTATTATAGCTTAATTATGTAAAGCTATTTATCTTTATAAATAAATTATTTACTAATAATAAGAACCTTAGCTTACAGCTAGGATTTTTAATTATATTAAGTAATAAGGACTATATAAAGTAAAGTAACTACTTTAAAATACTAGGCAACATTATACACTAAAATTTTACTAAGTGTAAAAGAGTAACTAAGAGTGTCTTTACTAGTAAACTATATAAAATAGTTAGAAAGTTTAATAATGTAATTACTTTTAGTATAACTTTATAGTAAATTATATAAATGCTTAAACTGCTACTAATTCTAGTAGTAATCTATGTAAATTTAAGGTCTTTATATAATTACTTTATTAAGCTAGGCACTACTAGTAAAAAGTAACTTATAATTAACATTATATTACTCTATAAATTATATAAGAAAAGAGAAATTACTAAAATAAAGTAGATTAATAGTAAAAATAACTTAGTAGATGTATGTATAAAGAAAACACTAAACTAGGCTTTTTAATTATTAGTCCTAACTAACTGCCTCTTTGTCTAGATAAAAGCATCTGTGGACTAGCTAGATCCTGTGCGCAAAGATGCCTTAGACTAACTAGACTAACAACGCCTTTATATAAGGCCTATTTTTTTTTATTTTATTTTTATTTTATTTTTTTTTTATATTTTATGCACTTATCTTTCTTATTATAAGAATCTGTTACTGTTAGCACTATATAAAAAGAGAAAAGAGCTAGGGGATTGTACAGTAGAGCTTAGAAAGTAAAGGATAAAGAAGAAAAAAGCTATTTATATAGCACAACTAGCCTATTCTAACGCACAGCATTACTAAGGTAAGTCCTAATAAATAGGGTAGAGTAAAAGCAGAACATAATTAGATAAACCTACATAGATAAAAAGGAGGTAACATGTATAGAAGGTAACTCTTTAGATAAAAAAAAAAGTTGCTAGTGTCTGTACGCAGCAGCAGCGTTGCGGCCTAGATACAAGCGATCACGCACGAGCAGGATCACGTATCTATGTCACATAATGCTTGTGCGCGAACCTCTGTGCGTAAACATCTAGATATCCCTCTTTTCCTCTATACAGAGGAAAAATAAGAAGTAATTAACACTAGTTACCTAACACCCCTGTGCGATGTTTACACTGTGCAAACCTCTCCGTCTTGTACGCATTTGCTGACACTAAGTGCTAGCTAGCAGAGAGTCTATTTAACAATAACTAAAATAGTAAACTTTTTTATTCTTAGAATTCTAATGTAGATTAAGTTTATTAAAATACTACTTGCTAATTATATAATAAAGAGTGTTATTAGTGCTAGCATTATCTCTAATAACTGCTCTTAGATTTCTAGTAATCTTATACTCTTTAAGTACTATATAAAGTATAAAGAACTATTCTTTACTAGAATAGCCTAAGACTTGTTATAAAGTAAGAAAGTGTTTAGTAATTATAATAAATAGAATTTAGTTTAAAAAAGTCTAAAAATTAAGTGTAACATTAATTTTTAAAGTTACTATCTAAATCTTGCGCTAAAGAATAAGCTTTTTTTTATACTAATAGCTTTAGATTGCTGTATAAATAGTAAAGTGTAAAACTAAAATAGCTTCTCTAGTAATAAAATTTAATACTTATATAAAAGCTTAAAAAGATAATAATTTAATAACTAAAAGAGTAAGACGCTGTTAAATAATTAGTTATATAAAAGCCTTTTAAATAATATCTTTATCTAAATAGGCTCTAAACGCAGCATTCTATATATCTTCTTTTATGTAAGGTTCTGCGCAGTTTTATAGCTCTTAGAGTTTAATAGCACCTGCTTATTATATAAAAAAAAGAGTACTGTTTACTAAAACTTAGTAGTTAAATTTTAAGTGCCTTTAAAAGTTTATAACAACTTCTAAAGTGTAGTTATAATTATAAAAATTGTAGTATGAAAGAAGATAGCTGTTTTATTTAGTAAGTTTATTAGACATTAGTAGTTATATAAAGTTTTTAATGTTACTGCCCTTATTTTTAGGCACTAGAGTTAAGCTTAATTTATAGAATTTTATTATATAAGACTTTTAAAGTTGTTTTATTAATAGGGAAGCAAATTTTTAGCTAAGACTATAAATTAATTTAAGGATCTAATCCAGATTCAGGATAGCGTGGATTCGGATCGATCCACGAATCGGATCGATCTATCGCCAGCACTGCTACGATATAGAGATAATATAACGGCATTATGCTAAGCCGCCTAGATGGGTACTTTTCTATTTATAAAAAAGCTAATAGGAGATTCCGTAGAACTATTTAAAAGGTTGGACGCTATTCCGACTCCCCCAACCACGGAGGAGCCATTTCTGGACCCGCTTAGTTAATGTCATCGCCCTATACACAGCCGCAACCAAGCAGATTCCAACTTGTAGCACGAATTCTTTAACGCACCTAGACAGTTCAGAACGAAGCACATTTTAATAAAACTATACTTTAGACCAAGTGGACTTGAAGAGAAGGTAGTATAGATAAAATGATGTGGTCTTAGCCTAATCCTAACGCACCAAACAAAACTGCATCCTAGAACCAATCGACTAGGACACTCATGTGCCTGGGAAGCTGTTCCGGGGACGACTCTCCCGGAAGGGAAATCGGACTGGGACGTTTCCCCAGGAACGTCTCTCCGGGGAGACAGATCTGACTGGGACGCCTCTCCGGGAAGAGAAATTTGACTAGGACGTTTCTCCCGGGAGACAAATCCGGGAACGTCTCTCCAGGGGAACAAAACTGACTATGACTCCTCTCCAGGAAGAGAAACCTGACTGGGATGTTCCTCTGGTAGAAAAATCCGTTTAGCGCGGGACGAGGCCCAGGACCATTGCGAACAAAAGTAGCCCACACCAAAATAGAAACATAATAGCTATTTGTGGAACTCTGGCATGGATAAGTGATAAAAGCTTCGACAGCACATAAAAAGAAGAGGAGGGGGTCTTCCCTTGTGGGACCTTGGGTTTAAAGAGTTATTAGGGTGTGACCCCTAGTCACGGGTATGATTCGTAAGACCCTACTCGTGTTGTTGTGTCCTCAAAATTATCCTAGTATGAAAGGCCACACCTTAGCCATATGCAACGTGTACAGTCGCCTACCAAAAGTGATTGGCCACTTTAGCAAGAGGCCTAGGCTACCCCACAATGCTTTAATTTTAATTAATTATAACTTAATTAAATTACCACCTTTTTTAATAGTTACAAAAGCAAATAAAACCTTGCGCAAAGAGCTATCTAAGTCTACTGTTAATATAATATAGCAATTCCACCTTTACAGCGTGAGCGCTAGCAAAATTTTAAGTCATCTTAGCATTTCTAAGTCAACAGTTACATATAACATCTGCTGGCTGCGCAAGCAGCCCTAGCCTATCTATACAAAAGCCCTGCGTACAGGCTGGCCTCTAAAGCTTAACAAACGCGCTAAGAAGCATTTAATTTGCTAGGCAGTAAATAATCCCTTTGCTACGCTCTAAACTATTGCGACACTGTCTAAGACCTACTGCTGCATCTATGCTAGTACTATAAGAAGATACCTTGCAAAACATAAGTACTATGCCTTCTGTCCACGTTACAAGCCTTAGCTCTTAGCTGTACACAAAGAAAAACAACTCTGCTTTGCTTAAATTTATTAATATAACAAGAGCAGTAACATAGCTTACGTAGCCTATTATAATAAAGCAACATTTAAAGTTAGCTTAGACACTAGACCTCCATATGTACGTTAGCAGCATAGAAAAGCGTACAAGAGTTAGTACTTAAAGCCTACATTTAAGTCTAGAAGGACTACAGTCTCTGTATTTAGTGTAATCTCTCTTAATTTTAAATTAGAGCTGTTTATTAACTAAAAAGGTAAGCAGAACAATGCTAGTAAATACTGCTAGATTCTGCACAACGTTAGCATCCCATTCTATAAGCAGCTTACAGAGAAACGCGGTATTAGCATATAGATGCAGGATGGAGCCCCTATTTATACTGCAAAGGCTACCTAAAAGTATATAGACAACTATAGCATAATATAGATAGATTAGCTTCTATAAAGTCCTAATTTAAACCTAATTAAGAACCTCTAGTAGATTATAAAGCTCTGCATTTTAAAGCAATAAGAATATATTACTACTTACAAGCAGATAGTAGATATCTTTAAAGAGGAATAAGCAAAGATTACACTAGCTAATTATAGGAAGAGTATCCTAAGCTAGTTAAAGCGCATAAAGGAAGTTATCTAAAACAAAGGCAAGTTAACTCACTATTAATTAACTATAACGCTAGAAGATAGGCCTTAACATAGGCTTCTTATAGAACTAAAAATCTTTTAATTTAGGTAGCAATTAGTCAAGTAACCTCTTTCCTAAATGGGCTGACTATACCCCTGCAGAGCTCGGATCGTTGAGTGGCTAATGACTTTTGGTAGGCGACTGTACATCTATCACGCCAGCGAGGGACCAAGCCCCTATGTCTTATCCTGGCGTCTTCACGGACGCCTACTTGAGTGCTATTGCAGTCACAAGCTGTATCAAGTCTAGCGCGTTGTCAATCGGAAGCCGTATGCTCTATAGTGCATAAGCCATATCGTAGGTTATCATTTCGTGGAGACGTGGTTATCGGTTTCGCTGGCGATATCTTGTATCTAACGCAACGTGGGTAGAGCATCGAGGGTGAGGAATCGTGGGCCGTTAAAGGACGGGCGGTCTGGTTCGGGTTTCATCGGTCATGGTGAATTCGCCATTGTCGGCTTCTCGCGGTTTCTTGTCGGTCAACGGCGCTGGATGGTAGGAGCTGCCTAATGTCACGGCCCAAGAGCTTTGCAGCTAACACGGTTGGTATTGACAAAGGAGGTCGCTTGGGGAGCCGAGAATCAAGTCCCTGAGCAGTTCACACCCTAACAAAAATAGCCCTTTTACTAGGAATACACCCCCCTCCCATGAATGGACCGGTAGCGCGTGCAGGCGCCCAGTGGCAATTGGCCCGTTCAGCTCATGAATGAGCAATGTAATTTTATATGTAAATTACATACAAATCAGCATCTAACGTACATTTTTACCACTTTGTATGGCCGCCACCCGCCTGGATAACTGCCCAGCAACGCTCTTGCATGCATAGAATATACTTCTTATAGTCGTCAATTGTAATATTTTCCCACTCCTCCCGTAGGTATTCCTTCACCTCATTATCAGTCTTTGGAAATCGCCTTGAGAGCCTCCACTTTAGCATCTGCCAAATGTTCTCAATAGGACTGAGATCTGGCGAGTTTGATGGCCACTGTGCCTTGCTGATCCCCAGGCTTCTGAAGGCAGTTGTAGTACCCTTAGAAGCGTGTATGGAATTGTTATCTTCCATATAGATAATATCTCTACCCGTATTACGGCTGCTGTAGGCTTGCTGGTAGGCCTGAATATGAGGCAGGATATGCCGAATATACACCTCTGAGTCAATAGTACCCTTGGCGTTAGTACACTACTCCTTCTCAAAGAAAATAAGAGGTCCTTTAGCCGTAGTTGAGATAATACTCCACACCATACAGCTACTATAGCCCCTAAACCTAGGCACCATACAATCTGGATGCATAGCTTCCTCAGCTAGCCGAGTTACATATACTTCTCCTGGGCCTGTTTGAGCTGACATCTCATCAGCCCAGCCACACCTATCCCATGTATCATCTGTCCAGCCAAGGTGTATCTACGCCCAGTGAAGCCGCTGAGCCTTACTAGCGTCTGTAAGGAAGGGCTTTTGAGTAGCTTTGTGGCGGTGATAGAGCTCCTTCTCAAAGGCCTTAATCAGTGTTCAACGGCAGACATTGATTCCTAGCTCAGCAGCAATTTCCTCGCGAGTTTTGCGTCGCTGCTCGGCGTTCTCCGTAGATTGGCGTACAGGAAGACGTCGAAGGGGTGTATTAAGAATAGGTGGCCGACATTTTGGCTTTATAGGAGTTATAGGCGATCGAAGACAGTCAGAAATAGTACTCTGAGGGATCCCTAGTTTCTGAGAAATAGCTAATTGCTCCAAGCTCTGCCATTGTGTGGATTTTGACGCTTTCCTTGTATGATAATCGACGATGAGGTGCTTTGGCTATTTTGGCTGGGTGGCTAATGACTGTGGCAGAAAATTTACCTGCATTTGTATGGGCAACCTTATATAAACGGATGCATTTGTTCCAGAATCTTCACGCTAATTCTACGCACGTGCCATCAGCCCGTGTGACGCTACCGGTCTATTCATGGGAGGGGGGTTGCATATCGAGAATATACCCGAACGTCTGCCGACAGTTTGCTGCTACTTTGACTTACATTTACTCTGCCTACTAGATTCCCTCAGACGTAGATAGCGGGTAGAGCGAATTTAGCGGGCAGGGCGAAACTGGCGAAAATGGTGGAAACTGCCGGGAGAGTGTCGGGAGTGTCTGGCAGACCGAGCAGCTCGGGACCGTGCGTAGCCATTGAACAGGGTTCGTGACTGTCGGGTGGTAAGCGAGAATAATCGAGTGGTGTGATCTTGGCGAATTGTCTGCCCGACTAGGAAGAAAGCCGGCAGCTAGCTAGCACCTCTTCTCGGGCGAATAACAAAGCAACGACTTTTCCGGACGAGTACGTAGCTTGCTTGCCTGCGCAGCTCGCTTGCTAGCTACGTGATTGTGGGTGGGAATACTATACTGTCTCAGCTAACACGCGATTAGCGTTGGGATATATTAGGTAAAACATTAAGAAATTAGGCCTGTAATGGAGAAAATATTAAAAAATATAAGTGATTATCGATTATGAGCCGTAATACAAGACCTTTAGCATGGTAGAATCCAATGAGGCCGTGACGAATGGTATATCGAACACTAAAACGTAGAAGACGGTGTTAAGTACATGACATACTCCTTGATACCAATACCATTTATCTGGTCTAATCATTCAGCTCATACACAGGACCCGTGTACGTTTTCCTCGCGCGCAGAAAATAGAATGCCACACTGAAAATCATGGCCGCGCCATATAGTAGGCTGCTATAGTTCATGATCTGCGCATCTACATCCGGCGTGAATGGCCAGAATGAAAAGAAGGTCCCAATGATAGTATACAGCATAGCTAACACTGTGATTGGAATACCCGCCTTTCCTAAACGAAATGGACCCCATGGAAGAGTCTTATCCTCGCCAGTCAATCGCTTTCGAAGCATGACTCCGGCGGCGATGAGGAAAGCCGAATAGTAACTGGCGATGAGAAGTGATATAAAGGCCTGAAACGCCTGGGTGGAGCCGATGTTGATTAAAGAGAGACATACGTTGACAACGCAAGTGACGCCGATTGCGTAGAGTGGCAGGCGGGTTCGGGTGTCGACCCGAGCGATTATATTCGAGAATGGGATGCCATTTTCTCGGGAAAAGGCCCAGAGCATTCGGGACGCGGTTGCAAGAACGGCCGTAACCGAGAAGATATTGATAGAGAGCACAATAGCGGTCTGTTGGACAAAGTCAGCTACTCTGATCACGTCATTAGTTGGTGTATTTTCCAAACTCACCAAACCTGTTCCACCGGAGATGCTTCCAGTGCCATAAACAAAAATATCAATGAACGGAAATCCTGTCGGAGACACAACAGCTTCTTCGGGGTCGCCCATGCAGAACAAAACTGCGAGCAAGATTCCGAAGCCCATGGCACCATTGATGCCAATAGACGACAGCATCGCTCTTGGGACAACCCTTTGAGCATCCTGACACTCTTCGGCAATATGATCTGCGCCATCAATACCTACGCGCAGTTAGATTCCTGTTGATTTAAACGTACAGATCAGAGGAAATCTTACCGAGAAAAGAACCCATGGTTGTAATAAAACCAACGAAGAAGGAGAGGCCCATAGAGTTCCATCCCCCTAAGTTTTGGAATGTGGTGAAAACCTCGGCTGCGCTTTTATGCGGTGCCAGGTAGACTAGCGTTACCAAGACAGCGACAAAGCCCATGACATACAGCAGCAGCGTTAGACTTTCAATTCGAGGCAGCAGTCGACCCAGCCAAGTATTGACAATGAGTCCAAACGTCAAGACGGCCATAAAAAGCAAAGTGCCGTGCCATCGCTGGAAATGGTAGCTGGGGTAGTTGAGGACCAACAAACCTTGGATCAGCGTGCCACAAATATAGCAAGTATTTGCAACGATAGATTGCCAGGCCAGCACGCTGAGCCAGCCCGTGAGATAAGAGAGAAACTTGCGGCAGTAATCAGGAGCAAGTACAGCAACCCAATTGAACGGACCGCCAGCAATTGGAATCATGGAGGCCATTTCGGCCATGACAAGCGCCTGTAGGCCAGCGCCGATCCAAGCGATGATGTAGCCATAGACCAAGCCGGCTGGTCCGCCGTTCTCCAGACCAAATTGAAGCGTCCTGCCCAGCGAAAGTCAGTACGCATCACTGAGCTGCGAACGGTGGGGAGGAGGGGTCGGACATGATGAGGACCTCCCATGTCAACATAATGCCGCATGTTAACCCAACGGCTGACATCGCCCTGAATCCTCTCTGGCATCACATAATGTTAGCGGAGATTCGATGTGCGGAGATTGTTGATCAGAGGTGTGCAAATACATACCCGCAGCTGTTGACGCTTGCCAAACCTCGCCAACACGGCCTCGTCAGAGGTCGCATTGCTTTCTGGACCCAGTTCTTCATTGACAGCGCCTGAGCGGGAATGAGAGACATGGCCATTCTTGTCATCCATCTCGTAGGTGCTCATAGTAGTGATGCCAGTAATTACCAAAGGAAAGAGTGAAGTTGTTTGCACAGTGAAAAAACGAGGTGAGGGAGGCCGCTCCTAGATCGCCGCGATGCAACGGTTACACAGCTACCGAAGTAGAGTGGTAGAGAGCGTGGTAGACGCAGTGGTAGATATGCCAGAGGCGAGGGAAGAGAAGATGCCCAGGCGCGAGCCGAAAGAGGACCCTTTCGAAACGGGAGGGTGCCCACCCACACACATGGCTCTGCAGCCATCGAACCACACCGTAGGATCCACTAGGTTTGAAAGTTAGGCCGTGCACGCGTACCCTCGTTCATGCAACGGTCTGCGGGTTGAAGTGCCGCCGTGCCTGGATTGGTTGCCGCCGGGCCGGGCCGCGTGAGGGATTCATATCCTTTCCCGCCGCGGGCCACATACCGGCATCTTTTGAAATACTAGCATCCATCTGTCCAACTCCATTCTCTCACACGTCTTTCACCCGAACCACCCACCTGGAACTCCGGCTACAGCGTACCTCTGTCGGCGATGCCCTTTCACCATGAGCCTCCCCCCTTCATTTAAACAGGCGCTCCAAGCTTGACAGCAGACGGCCATCGTCTCGAGAACCCCCCCAAATCCGACAGGCGCCGCAAAGACGTACGGCATGAGCGTGGGTACCAATCTTGCACAAGATCGTGGGCCGCTGGTCAATCTGGCCAGCTGGGTCCTGCTCATCATCGCTCTCCTGGCCTGCTTGGTCAAATTCTACATCAAATGGAGAGCATTCAAGCGCCTTGACCTGAACGACTTGTTCTTCGCATTCGCCCTTGTACGTGTAGTATTTGGATGAGCGGGATCGCCGAACTAACGACCTCCTTCCAGTTGATGGCCATCGCGCTGTGTGCGGCGACTGCTACCCAAGTATCAAATGGCCTTGGGCGGACTGCGGGCACGCCCTCCGACTCAGAAACCAGGAATTTCTATCTGGTAAGAGCCATAGCCCTTGTCACCTCTTTGGCTACGTGAATCTAATACTGTGTGCCCTTGCTAGGCTACGTATCTATCGTCGCTCTTTTACGTTCTGGCCACCTTTTTCGTCAAGCTCGGAACCCTACACTTCTTTCTGTCGCTCGCCCTTAATCCTCTGAGCAAATTGGTTACCAATATTGTTATCGGATTTTCATCGTCATGGATGCTCACCTCCATCTTCGTGTTGTCCTTCCAATGCTCGCTTCCGGACACCTGGGATATGCGACAGGGAGAAGGCAAGTGTATAAACGAGGTATGAAGCAAAGACCCTCATAACTTTGCTCGTACTAACATACTAAGACGTCCTTTTGGATAGTCCATGGGGTTGTCGATATTATAACGCAAACGGTAGTTGCGTTCTTACCAATCTATCTCCTCCATCACATTCAGACCAACAAAAGGACCAAACTCTTCGTGAGGCTCTCGTTTTGCCCAAACATACTGTAAGCAATCCAGAATCTAAGAATTCTACACCTGCACTAAACCTATTCCGCATTTAGGACTCTTCCCCTTATAATCCTTCGCCTCACCTACCTAAAACACCTTTACTCCTTCAAAACTTCAAACGTCATGACGGCATCCTTCAAACTGATCCTAGTAACTGTGATCCACTCCAGCATCGCCATAATTTTTAGCTCAATCCCTTTTACAAAACCAGTCATTGATGCATTATCTATTGGGGTAATAACTAACGATATCGGGTTCAGCTTGCGATGGGATCTAAACACGGCACAAGTTGCTACCGCCTACGGAAACCATAGCTCCTCGAGCGGGCGTGGCGGGGGATCTTCAAAGAGAGCCCTGTATGGGTGGCGGAAGACTCCTGCAGGGGAAAGCTACACTAGCAGCGTTACTGCTAGTAAAGGTAGGGAGGAGAGGGGAGGGATTGAATTAGAGAGCATGCGGAAAGGAAATTCTACCTTTGATGTCGAAAGGGATGGTGGAAAGATGGAAATTCGAACGACAAAGACAACTACGGTAAAAAGTGAGCAAAGAACGGATCTGAAAGGTTAATTTCAATATCATTATCGCCCGAAGTAGGCTCCCGCAACCTCATACCCCAAATAGAATCAATTTTTATGGGGCGACGAGAACTTTCAAGACAAAAACCCATATTCTCTGCTCCATGTGAAATTGGAAAAAGTACCACAAGCAGAACCGAAAACTTTTATTGACTGGAGTATACCGAGTGGGATCCGTACTATGATCGTACCAAGTCAACGCTAGCACAATGGAAACTACCACCAATAGCATGCACATTGCGGAATGGAGCTTTCAAAACCTCCATCCCTCTTCCCTCTAACCATTTTACGAATTCATGATCCTGCTCCTCGACCACAATCTTGTCGTGTCCTAGGACCAGCACGTTCATCACAAGCCACGCGCTTGTCATGAACCGAGGCACCCCACCGGTTGCTTCTTCTACTGCTTGCACCGATTTGACGAAAGGATACGAGACTAGTTCCCAATCCTTGAAGGCCGCATGGCGACGCAATGACTCCTCAGTGACTCGAAGCGGATTATAGACCATCAGGCCTTGCCGTAATGGCAATAACGTCGCATCGATATGCATCGCATGCGGGTCGTTGACATCTAGGAGCTCAATTTTATAGCCGGATGGGACATGGAGTTGTATGTATTCGACTCCCTTCATGTTGGTGACGTTGCTCAGCTGACCAATGATGGTGGAGCCGAAGCGCATGAAGTCGGCAGCATCAAAGGCCGGGCGACTGTTGTTGATGGCCCATTCATGACTTCCAGGGTCTTCGAGTATGCCATTATAGAGTGTATCTGGCGAAGGTGGTCGTGGAGCGCGGACGACTTTTACAGAAGGGTTAGCCCCCAGCTTCGAGAGAAGGTTCCCAAGCGAGTTAGCCACTTCATCAACACGACACTTCCACGCAAAGCAGGACTCGATGATAGTATTGCCAACAACAAGCAGTCCATCACGAGGCATTGCCCCAGTGTATCCACCTGTTTGAAGCCAGTCCACTTTTGCTGGGCGGAAGACGTTGACGCCCTGGCTTTGTAGCAATAAGGCAAAGTTTCCAAGCTCTTCCTCAGCACCACGAACAATTTCGGGGGGGAAGGGGTTCGCAGGCTTGAAAGCCTCATGAAACCGGGGCGGCATGGTTGCCTCAATCATATGAGGAGCCTCATAAGGAAAACACGAATTGTCCGCTCTTCCAATGATCACGGATCTCAAGGGAGCCCATTCGTTGTTGGCCGTTACGTTGGAAGGGAAGTTCTGGCCCCTTTGTGAGTGGCCATTGGGAACACTTGGGTTTTTGTGGGCCAGTGGTGTTTTGGTTAGTAATGGATCGTCGTTTTCGCATAAAAAAGGTTCGGATTGGGCATATACCCCATGCTTTGCCACAATCGTAGTCATTGAGACAATGAGGAGACAGTGGCAGGAGTGGAAAGAAGCACTAGAGATAAGTACAGGCAGTCTAAGAGGCCAAGCATTGGTACACGGCTAGAAAGCAGGCCATCTTGTATCGTTGTGGCCGGGCTTCATAGCGCTGTAGGAGTACTAGAGCGGGCTTAGTGCCAACGCGTAGGGCTGCTCGTACCTTACCTGCCTACTTACGTAAATTATTTAGCCTCCCAGGTGCGTACTTTGCCCCAGCTCGTTTGTCTGCATAGCATAGTACCGAGGACCAAACGCGTCGTATGATACTACGTATCGCGGAACGCCATCGCACGCTAGGTTCGGGCCGCATAGAATCCCCGTTCCTGACGCCGTCAGCTGCAGGTTTGTCACATCATTTCACGAGGAACGCAACCAGCACCTGCAGTCACATACTACTTGGGAAAATACTCGAGGGTTGCTGCAGGGAATTGTTAACGCCCCTGATGTCGGCCGAATCCTGGGGGAAAACACCGCCTTATTGTTACAGGAGGCCCCTATGAATAAATGAATGAGAGAAGATCTGTCAATCTCAGGCCTTTCTATTGGCCGATAGCCTCTCGTACGACTGTTGTTCAGCAATCAATCGACTACCCAATCTATTCGCGGCCTAAAGGTACCACCATACAGTTGCGGCACGGCGGTAAGTAACCCCGCCCCGAATGGCATGCTTCGGATGGCTTAAGCCTTACAACAGCCTCCACGACGCTCCACACGCACTGTTGCGCAATAAGCGATCTTCCCAAAGTCAACATCGCAAGGCCTCCACGGCCGCCTGGCTAAGAGCTATTCTCCAACACCGGCCCGCAACCAATCAAACCGCGATGCTCAACGCCAAGTTCTACTCCTCGCTCGGCAGCAAGTATGAGGATGCTTTCGCCCACGATGCCGGGCTCATCAGCTTCATCCAGACTGTTCTATCGGACATGCCCCCACAGGCCCTAGTCCTAGACGTCGGCTGTGGTACGGGCAAGCCGGTAGCTAGTAGTCTGGCTGCAGCTGGACATCGCATCCTTGGCATCGACATCTCCCCAGCCATGGTTGAATTGAGTCGCAAGGCAGTGCCAAGTGGTACCTTCGACGTCGCAGACATGCGCAACTACGTACCGCCTGAGGGAATTCGTCTCGATGCCATTTTCAACATCCTCTCGCTCTTCTTGCTGGATAGAGAAGGGATTGAATCCATGGCGGAGAAATGGAGCTCGTGGTTACCGGCTGGTGGCCTATTGTGTATCTGCACAATGGCAGCTGAGGATTGTTCCCCTGATGAGAAGGGTAACGGCTACGACGCGGACGGTCTGTGTGCGAGAGACATCGGAATCAGGTTCATGGGCGCGCAGACTTTCATCACATTGTTCACACGAAAGGGCTGGGCGGCCCTGCTAGAGAAGCAAGGATTCGAGATCGTGAAAACAATGACGGAAATGCATGCACCGCCTGAAGAGGCTGACAGCGACCCTGAGCCACATCTTTTCATTGTAGCGAAGAAAAAAGTTTGAGTCTCACTTAGTAGACCTCGCGCAAACTTGAAGGGCTTTTTTGGTCAAGCTACAATACCTATGAATTCAAAAAATACATCTGGCAAGCTTTTGTAAGCAATACTATGTGCCCTGCACATCACTGTACTAACGATCTTCATGTGCTAGCCGACACTGGATCTAGTGGCGTGAACTGGAGAACCAGATCCTCCCCAGGTAGCCCAGTGACAAAATGTCCATTAGTACAGAAGGTACTATCGTCTACAACCGAAGTACTGAAATTGGTGTAAATGCCGGCAACGGCATATCTGATCACTGCAATGGAAACATATCAGTTTAATTCTAGAATGGACGTACTTGATCACTTACTTTCCATTGCAAAGCTCATACCTAGGCACAATCGGCTTCCGCTTCCAAATGCCCAGAACTGCTTATCCATTTCCTCCCTCTCGTCTGAATAGCGGATCCAACGTTCTGGCCGCCAGACATCCGGATCCTCGTAGACGGATGCGTCACGATGCAGACACCACGCGAACGAATTTGTCCTTACGCCACCTGGTATGTTCTCATATGGCCCGATCGTTGTGGGTCGGTCATATGGCGTTAACCTTGGATTCGGGACTGGTAGCGTGCCTCGGAGACGCATAGACTCTTTAATCATTACCCGCAAGATTGATAATGCTTCCAACTGCTTTGGAGTCATCATCTTTGTGTCATCAAATCGTGTTGAAAGATAAAGAGGGTTGGGGACCGAGCGTAGCTCAGCTTGGAGTTTTTCTTGCCATTCTGGATGCTTGGAAATTTCCCAGAGAATATACGTGAATGTGATACCTGGTTCTTGCGTGAGTATCTTCACCATACAGCTCGAGATCAAACAACATACCGAAAACATCTCGAGTCGCGACTAGTTGATCCAGAATCTCACTAGCAAGTTCCAGTCGTTGTGCTTCATACAATGAAGCTTCATCTTCCTTGAAGCCACTGTTTCGCAACTCTTGAGAGATGGCAAGCCTTAGTTGGTTATAAACAATAGGTGTATCTCTTTCAGAATGAGGCTTCAGATTCGCCTCGTTCCAAGCTTCCTCTGTCTCATCCGTAAGTCGCAAAGCCCACTCCTCCAGTTTATGGTGAGCTTGTTCCACAGATTTCGGAATCGGGTCCAGACCAATCTTCGCAAGAAAACGTGTTAATTTAGGAGCTTCCAGTAACCAAAACATATTGTCGCTGGGGTGGCTTTTAAGGTAAGCATCCAGCCATATATTTCTAGCTTCGACGTCATGGATGAATTGGGTCGCGCGGGGAAGCCCAACCATGAACGCGCCGACCGCATCTATCCCGTACGCCAGATTGAGTCCAAGAATACCAAATGGTATTTGTTTATATGAAGCATTTTGGAGAACGGGTAGATATCTCTGGAAAACTAATGTAGAAAGAATTTCTCGAACTTGAGGAGAATCCTGAATGAACGTTTTGCTGTACACATTCGTGATTCGACGACGGCGAGGGACATGGTCTTTGCCTAACGATGTGAAAATGTTTCGCTTCCTAGACGAATGAGCATTCAAAACGTAACGCTAATACCAGAGGACTTACCCATGATTTTCATAAAAGGTATACCAATCAGGCTTCTCGAATCCACCACCATATATTTTACGAACACCTCCATCATAATCATTGACGAGGAGCTCACTAGGTCCTAAACGGACAATATTGCCCTTTCTTTGGATGGCTTCGCAAACAGTCTCGACTTCCTTGCCAAGATAGCGTCTCCATTGTATCCAGAAAGAGCTGAAAGGCGCCGACCAATGTGCGTTTGGTATTTTTCCTAAAGCAGAAAACCACACAGGATATATTATCCACCTGAATAGTAGATGCGATAAAGTAACAATGGCAAGTATATAGATTGAAAACATTTTGTCCTACTCGGGAGTTGGTCATGTGGTGGAGTGAAGATTGTTATCGAAAAATAATTACCATTTTGAACAACTGATATCGGGTGCCGAGTTTTGATTACTTCAATGTCTCGGACTTCCTGAATCGCATCGTATAGGTGCGTGAATATGCATCTTCCCCGCATAAAGATTAAATTTCCGGCGTGACGTTGTGTTGTGGATACGGAGGGTCAGCCCGTCCAGGGTTCGCGACGAACATGCAGAACCCCAGGCGCAATCAGCCCTGGTAAATCCTTCCACTAAAAATACAAGGGTAACTGTTTTTTAGTTAATTTTAGCTCTTTCAGTGTATTAGAAATGAGCTCAAAACCCTTCTTCGGCATCAAGAATATATTCAATTCTGCTTTTGGCCTTTTCAAACTCCGCTAAACGAACACCCGAATCCTTCCGGACTCCAATGGCACCTCATCGCCTCCTGTCAACCCAGTCACTCCAACCAACCTCGCTTCCTTCCACTCTCACTCTTCCTGCTATAGCAGGTACAGACATCTGGTCCGTACCAAGTCCAAATCCAGAGCAGCATTTCTCAGCTCCATTCGCTTGTATCACTATCCCCATTAGATCATTTCGAAGGATTTGCGTCACGGTCTCGGCCGACTTCGACACAAACACCCAGCAAGGAGGACTTCTCTTTGTACTACCTCCTCTACATGGGACGAATCCGGCTGACGCTGGGCGAAGATGGGTCACCGCAACTCTGGAGTACGAGCACTCTAGAATGAACGCTAGCGTCGTTTCTTGCGAACGTTGGTCAGATTGGAGTCTGCATGCGTTGCCTAATGACAATATAAAGGAGGTTACGCTGCAGATGTACAGGAAGCAGGACCCAGACGGGAGTTTGGGGTCAAGGTTGGTAGTCTCGATGCTGCGAGACGGAGAGTGGAGAATTATTAGGGAAATTCTATGGGCTTTCGAAGAGGACAGTGGAGAAGCCTGGGTAGGTGTACTCGCTAATCAAGCTATGGATGATACTGGCAAAGATGCGAAAACTGTGTGCTTCACGGACTTGGTACTTGATGCATTCGCCTGTAACTTCTGCAGCTGACTGGTGTAACGGTAGATTGGGCTCTTTTATTTTCATACAAACTTTTAACCTTACGGCCTTCCAACTTAAAAGTCTCCACCTTATTCCCGAGTTCAGTGACATTAGCTTCTTTCTATTGTAGATTGTCTTGCAGACCATGAATTTAACTGATTAGCTTATCCTTCTGCTTTCCACTCATCGTAATCATCCTCTTCGTCCCTGTCATTGTCTGGGTGGTCAGCGTCATAACTAGTGTAAGGCCAGATGTCCCAGAACGGGCCAGTATAGCCTCACCCGACCTGTTTGGAAGTCACATGACCTGTGCTTCGTATATAAGCATGAATCCTGACAAGCGAGGCTTGGCAGCGATTCGTCTCTCTTACCTAACACTCCTATCTTTCTCCGAAACCTTGCTCTCAGTGCTATCCGTGCTATCTACTATCCCATCTTTACATCGAGTGCATCGTTACAAGCAACTTGTAGCTAATTGTAGCAAACTGCAGCATATTATAGCAAACTGCAATAAACTATAGTATATTATAGCAATGTGCAGCAAACTATAGTACGCATTACTTATGTTGTGTGAGAGGTATCGAACAGGAAACACAGGTCACAGAGAGGGAATGCAGGATAGGGGGGTAACGAGAGTAAACCTTAGAGTCGGAGGCAGGGGTACGGAGGCCGAGGAGTCTATATAGCCCGTGCCAAGCCTAGGGTACTCAGGGGTTGGATAGCTGTAACATAACTGTGACATGTTGTAAGTAGCGCTAACTATCTAGTTAACAACACTACCCCTAAGCTAGCTAGATGTTAGGTATAAAACCTAGTTTAATAGTAAGCACATAGTTTTTTTTACTAAATTTTACACTATTTCTGCTTTCCTCTTGCTAGCGCCTAGTGTAACGATTCTCAGGAATCGTTCCATCTCGGGTTGCCCGGAACCAATCCGAAGGTTCCCCGTATCGGCCCCGACCCTGACTTGACCTGGCTCCGACCCTGCCCTGCCCCCTGCTGTTACCTCTATTCCCCCAAGTATTTAGTCGCGCCTCTCTCCCGTAGCTAGCTCGATAGTTTTCTGATATCCTTTCGTACGAGGCCTATAGGTGTCAATGATATTCCCAGGTTATTGAGTCCCTACGCACTCCCATATGCCTCTGAGTGGATTCCTACCGCATTCGGATCCATTGTCTTGCCTGCGCCGTTACACCTAGGAATATTATAACAATAAACACTAAAATATAACTATATAACTATATATACTAATATTATTTCCCCCCCTTCCGAGCAGCTCTAAGCTACTTGCACAGCTGGTCTAGCGAGCACCTCTGCTGCTGCTGCCGCTGGCTCACCTGCCACATGGCCGCCTCCTCGCTGGTCCTCCGCGTCTGGGCTATGCGCCTGACCTCCTTGATGACCTCAAGCCGCAGAGAGTACTACGTTAGCTCGCTCTGAAGACCTGCCCTCTATCTGTTCCCCCAGCATATGTCTAGCTCAGCGATTGAAGGTTGGCCTTGCAGTCCTACTGTCCATTCGCGCCAGAGGTCCTCTACAGTCCTTACAGCACGGCACATGCGATGCTTTGGTGCAGGCGCAGGCACAGGTCTCGCATGAGCTGAGAAGGGATCATAGGGTAAGCGAGTCGACAAGGTATTGAGATCCAAACAAGGTGAATTGTACCAGTGTATTGTAAGGTCTAAGAAGCGAGAGAGAGCTCTGGGCTGACTATATACTGTACGAGAAAGGAGCTAGTCCTAATGAGTGAATAGTGCAGTACATGGGTATGGTATCGCGTTATCTCAGCAAGCTCAGACGAGATGGGGAGAGAGCCTCGACAGGGGCAAGCCCCTGCTAGTAGCCTCAGTGGCGCAAGCCCCATCTCTCTAGCTAATGAGGGTGTAAGAAAGGCTTTCTCTCCCCAGCTGTCTAAGGGACTTTTGTGATTTTTTAGGTGATATCATGGTTCTAAACCTCCTCCACTATGCACTAGCTTAACTAAGAATTACTGTAACTCTACCACTTTTTGTCTAAACCAGGTTAGATTTTAATAGGTAATAGAGACAGTCTCTAGCTATATCCTAACATTTTTGTAACCTAATTCTAACAAGATTTAGCAGAGTATTGCGCTATTAAGTTCTGCGCAGGACATTTTGATAACCCTATAACTACACCTTAATGCGACTCTCTAACTACACAATATATTATCTTTAGAATTTAAGACCTGTCTAAGACAGGCTCTATTAGAGAGCCTGCAAAATTTTAGGAGATCTAGGCCGCTGGTTGTCAAGCTGGATAGTAGGCTAGGGACATCGCGATCGCTCTCATGTCTGCAGCTCAACTAGCTGTTGTCTGAGGACTCTAGGGATCTAGGAGCCGTCTTATACTAGCTCTATTAGGGAGCCTGCAAAGTTTTAGGAGATCTAGGCCGCTGGTTGTCAAGCTGGATAGTAGGTTAGGGACATCGCGATCGCTCTCATGTCTGCAGCTCAACTAGCTGTTGTCTGAGGACTCTGAGGACTCTGAGGATCTAGGAGCTGTCTCAGACTAGCTCTGTCAGGGATCCTGCAAAATCCTAGGGAATTTAGTCTACCAGTTGTCAAGTTCTAGTCAGGAGGGCGATACTATTAATCTGAAATCAGGGTATGGATAGGTCAAAGTTCTGCGCGCGTTTAGATTTTTCTCTACTAATAATAGTTAGAATATAGTAAAAAATATACTATTTTATAGCTACAGCTTGTCTCTACATTGTATTAAATTCTAAGCTTATTCAGACATATAGTAGTAGAGATATTGTAAATCTAATTCTATTGTGATGCTTTTGAAATAGGCCTATTCATAGAAAAAATCACAAAAGTCCCTCAGACGGCTGAGGAGAGAAACGCTACCAACAGGGGTCAGAAACCGCTAACCCCCAGGCCATACTCTATTTGGAGTAGCAATATGCATGGTGGTTTGTGCGTCCTCAGTTCTCTCCTCACGTCTGAGCTAGCTGAGATAAGTATCGCGTGAGACACGTGCGACAGAGCGCGCAGACGGTGTAGGCGCGATGCTGATCTGAGCAGAGGTATACCTGCTCGAAGTTAGGTCTGCTAGCAGCGACGGCGGCGGCGACGACAGCAGCGCTGATAGCAGCGCTGCAGCTGCTGCTGGCCTGAGCCTAGGAGGCGGTACTGGCAGACTGCCTGGCTGCTGGGAAGCTTCTAGGCGGAACACGAGGCTGCCAGAGGTGAGCATCTGCAGGTACTGAGACTGCGAGCTCTGTCGCACGTGTCTCACGCGATATCATACCCATGTACTGCACTATTCACTCATTAGGCATAGCTCCTCTCTCGTACAGTATATAGTCTTATCTCAGCAAGCTCAGACGGGATGGGGAGAGAGCCTCGACAGGGGCAAGCCCCTGCTAGTAGCCTTAGTGGCGCAAGCCCCATCTCTCTAGCTAATAAGGGTGTAAGAAAGGCTTTCTCTCCCCAGCTGTCTAAGGGACTTTTGTGATTTTTTAGGTGATATTATAGTTCTAAACCTCCTCTACTATGCACTAGCTTAACTAAGAATTACTGTAGCTCTACCACTTTTTGTCTAAACTAGGTTAGATTTTAATAGGTAATAGAGACAGTCTCTAGCTATACCCTAACATTTTTGTAACCTAATTCTAACAAGATTTAGCAGAGTATTGCGCTATTAAGTCCTACACAGGACATTTTAATAACCCTATAACTGCACCTTAATGTAACTCCCTAACTATATAATATATTATCTTTAGAATTTAAGACCTGTCTAAGACAGGCTCTATTAGAGAGCCTGCAAAATTTTAGGAGATCTAGGCCGCTGGTTGTCAAGCTAGATATAGGCTAGGGACATCGCGATCGCTCTCATGTCTGCAGCTCAACTAGCTGTTGTCTGAGGACTCTAAGGACTCTGAGGATCTAGGAGCTGTCTCGGACTAGCTCTATCAGGGAGCCTGCAAAATTTTAGGAGATCTAGGCCGCTGGTTGTCAAGCTGGATAGTAGGCTAGGGACATCGCGATCGCTCTCATGTCTGCAGCTCAACTAGCTGTTGTCTGAGGACTCTAAGGACTCTGAGGACTCTGAGGATCTAGGAGCCTGCAAAATTCTAGGAGATTTAGTCTACTAGTTGTTAAGCTGTAGTCCAGTGGATGGTAGTCTAGGGACGTCGCGATCGCCCTCATGTCTGCAGCTCAACCAGCTGTTGTCTAAGGACTCTGAGGATCTAGGAGCTGTCCCAGACTAGCTCTGTCAAGGATCCTGCAAAATCCTAGGGAATTTGGTCTACTGGTTGTTAAGTTCTAGTCAGGAGGGCGATACTATAAATCTAAAATTAGGGTATAGATAGGTTAAAGTTCTGCGCGCGTTTAGATTTTTCTCTGCTAATAATAGTTAGAATTTAGTAAAAAATATACTATTTTATAGCTACAGCTTGTCTCTATATTCTATTAAATTCTAAGCCTATTTAGACATATAGTAGTAGAGATATTGTAAATCTAATTCTATTGTGATGCTCTTAAAATAGGCCTATTTATAGAAAAAATCACAAAAGTCCCTTAGACGGCTGAGGAGAGAAACGCTACTGACAGGGGTCAGAAACCGCTAACCCCCAGGCCATACTCTATTTGGAGTAGCAATATGCATGGTTTGTGCGTCCTTGGTTCTCTCCTCACGTCTGAGCTAGCTGAGATAAATATAGTCAGCCCAGAGCTCTATCGAGCTCCTCAGACCTTACAATACACTCGTTCAATCCACCTTGTTTGGATCTCACTACCTTGTCGACTCGCTTCCCATATGACCCCTCCTCAACTCATGCAAGAAGCTCGACAGCTCAAGGAGGCGATCGATAGACCCCTTGAGCTCCTTCACCCGCTGCTCGCTCCGCTCGTTCCGGGCATCTAGCGCTTGTAACTGGTCGGCGAGCAGGGATATCGCCTGGTACAGGACTGACAGCCGACTAGGAGCCGCCTCTGCGTCAAAGGACTCGTCGGTTTCCTGAGCAAATGCTGCGTACGCCTTGTGCTAGAACACGGAGTGGTTCCACACAGGGTGGCTAGGGAATCGCCGGCGCAGTGTCACTGAATCCTAGAGGATTACTTCTCTGAGGTAGAGCAGCAGGTTTGTGAGGCCTCCTGCGGCTAGGTCGTTGATCTGGCTAGCGTGTGGGCCAAAGGGGTCCTTCCACGCATCCAGCTCCGGCCAGATGAGAGACACGAGCTCGTCTGGGGGGGCGACGGCGTCGTGCGGGATCTCGAAGCAGCCCATCTGGGGCGGGTGGCCAGCCATAGTCCTCATGAACTTCTGCGGTAGCGATTTGAGGTAGCAGCCGACCATCTGCTCCTGGTTCCACCTTCCTGCGCGCCAAATCTGGTCCTCACTGATCTCCTTGAGCTCTGCTAGCTTGGCAGCCCCACTGCGTGGGAGGTGGGTCTTCTTCTGTGACGAGATCCCAGCGTAGCTATACGCCTTCGCGACCCAGTCGCGCTGGGAGTTGTAGGAGAAGGCTGCCGTACGATCGCCCGTGCTGGCTTTGATCAGCCGTATGTGGTACCAGGCCGAGCGCTGGCTGAAGTCACGGAAGGGTTCTTCCCCCAGGTCCCAGCGATAGAGCATTTAGAAGGCCAGGCTGCTGAGCATGCAGAGAAGCGGCTTCCGATGCCGTAGCGCGCCAATCGTCTCTAGCCGACCGTGCTGGTTCTGCTTGCTTGCGCGCGTAGGGTCCTCGACCTTAAACCAAAGGTAAACAGGTCAGATATCTCCGCAGAGCGGTGGTCGCCTCCGCGCGTGAGCATGTAGTGGCTGAGCGTGAGATCGACTAGCGTACGGAAGTGGCATTCTGTTGCTGTTGAGGATGAGGTCGCGTCGGCGCCATGTATCCACAGCTCGCTGCAGAGCCGCTCAAACTCGTCCTCAGAATAGCCGTCAAGCAGCGTGTCTCTCCCCTTGTCGGCGTACTGCTCTCGATCTCGCTGGGCATCCCTACGCTGAAGAGACCTGAGGTACTCCCTCACGCTGTCCTCCCACGGCGACAGGTTGCTGTTCATGCCCAGCGCCTTCTGCTCTCGCCAGAGGTCGGTGATGGCTGTGATGTAGGCGCGAACTGAGCGCCAGGCAAGACGCGTCTAGTCTTAGGGGACGTCGCTCCCTACCTTGCGAGACCTAGTCCTTAAGGGCCTGTTTGCAACCTTCTTAACTAGGAAGAGCAGCAGCTCGTCCTCTGTAACTGTGCTGCTTTTGTGGTACTGCTTCCTCTTGCAGAACGCCTAGATACGCGTGGTTAGCACGTAAGTCGCGTACACGTTCTAGCTCTAGCAGCAGCTGTCGCACGTGGTCCACACGATACCATACCCATGTACTGCACTATTCACCCATTAGGGACTAGCTCCTTTCTCATACAGTATATAGTCAGCCCAGAGCTCTCTCTCGCTTCTTAGACCTTACAATACACTGGTACAATTCACCTTGTTTAGATCTCAATACCTTGTCAACTCGTTTACCCTATGACCCCTTCTCAGCTCATTCAAGAGCAGCAGGTAGGCTGTATACTACCTTAAATTCCTCTGCTTTGGGCTATAGACCTGGTGCGTATTCTCTGGCCGCTGCTCACGGATTGTAGCTAGGATATGGTGCGCATTGGCGCGTAGCTCAGCGTTGTTCGCGATATTGACTTCTGCGCTGCGGACCCATGCTCGCCTTCTCTGCCCCTGAGTATGTACGATGAGCGATGAGGAGAGGATACAACAGCAAGACAGCAGCAAGCAGCGCACGCTGAAGCTCAGGCTCGGGCTCGGGATGAGGGCGAGGGCGAGGGCAGGCCCGCCCTCCTATATACAGACGCCATCAAGGATGCGTGCTGCAGCAGCATGAGGGCAGCGCGCGCAAGATATCCCACAGCGTGGGCGTTTAGCAGCTAGGCCATTAAGGAGCTATAATACAGGGCGCAATACAGCATCAGCATCGCGAAGGAGAAGCTCCACAAGAGCAGGGCCAATTATGTAGCAGCAGACAGGCGTAACCTCTCGATTCAATACAGCAGGTACATGGGCAATCCGCGGCGGGCTCAGCCGGCAGCTGGCATGATGATGATGATGATGATGATGATGATGATGATGTCTTTATTACGCCCGGCTCTAGCCTAGAGGGCACTAGTGCGTTATTACCTAAGCGCTTTCTTAGTGATGGCTTAACTCCTTGTAGCCCTTACATGCCTCCTGCTCTGCTATCTGGCGTAGTTGTTACATATCCCCCTAATTGTAATTTATAGCAAGTGTTCTTAAAGTCTCTTCTTTAAGTGTTTAAAGTCCTTTTATTAGCAAGTAAAGTAAAGCCTACTGTTATATAGGGTTAGTATTAAGCGTCTTTTTTCTACTATTGTCTCTATAGTTCTAGGTTCCTATCTCCTTTCTTACTCTAGGCGGCCTGTTGCTATTGCGTACCTAACTGTTATCTTTACTGTGTTAATGTCCAGCAACTATTCTGCTAGGTCTGCTAGTGCCTTTCTCTCTAGAAAGAAGGGGAGGTTTTCTCTTTTAGTCTCTGTTTGCTAAAGCATTTGTATTTAAAGTGTGTCTTATCTTTAGCATTAGAAGAGAAAGTGCTAAATAGTTTCTTCTGCCTAACTACATATGCACATGTTTAAGTCTGCAGCTCCTATTTAGTTTAGGTATGTGTTTAGCTGTGTTATCCTAGTTTGTAATTGTGCTAGTATCTTTGCTTCTTGCTAGGTTAGGGCGTTATAGAGCTTCTTAGTGTGTTTCCCTAGTAGAGCTATGTCCATCTTGCGCAAGTATCTCCCTACTTCTGTTAGTAAGTCTTTTCTCTGTCTCTAGTTTCTTACTGTGGTCCTAGTTACTGTTAACCTAGCTTAGTAAAAGGGTCTGGTTGGCACGCTGCCCTCTGCTGTGGCTTTCCTCGCTGCTTCCTTGGCCTTCTTTACTAAATCGTTGCTTCCTGCTGGGCACCATACCATACGTACAGAGCACCGCCTTTCCCTCAGTGCCGGCAGCTGGCAGAGAGAGAGGCCGTGGACATGCACGGATGCCGGGGGCGGGCATTTGGCCGGCAAGCGAGGCAGCGGGCTAGGCGGGCACTCAGTGCCACCTCGAACACCACCTAATCTAACTATGTTATGCGACCTAGGTTAGTTGGTTCTTCTCCTGTAGTATCAGCCTTAGCAGTGTTCCTGTTAGCTAAACAAGACTGTTGTAACAATACTCTAACTATAATATTATAACTTTTAGCAAAGACTTAAAGTATAGTAGTGTAAGAGGTATCGAGCAGGAAACACAGGTCACAGAGAGGGAATGCAGGATAGGGGGGTAACGAGAGAGAGTAAACCTTAGGGTCGGAGGCAGAGGTACAGACGCCGAGGAGCCTATATACCCCGTGCCAAGCCCTTAGGGTACTCAGGGGTTGGATAGCTGTAACATAACCGTGACAAGTAGTAAATTTAACAGCTACTTTTATGCTAAGTAATAACTACTTCTTTTCTCTAGGCGGTATAAAAGTACTACAAAGTGATACGTTAGGGTGTAAAAGAAGCGAATTGAAATGTACCACGTCCTATTAAGCACTATAGATGGTCTTAAGGAGTAGCATTAATTACTATGTCTACAACATCAATAGCACAATGGATGTCCTCTATCAACGTGATCCGCCTAAAATACTAACTAAGAGAGATCCCAAGGTTATTTAGGTAACTAGCTTGATAGGGGCTTCCCTAGGCCGCAGTTGAGACTGCTATATTAGCGACATATACAGCACAGTTGAGGTCGGGTACCAGCCTAGACCGCTTAAATCGCACGCCGAGCTAGCAGAGCATGAGTAACTGCCATTTCAGCAGCGTTAATAGCACGGCTAAGATCGTCTATCAAACTAGCCTGCCTACACAACTTAATCTTGCATGAGCTGAGGAGGGGACATATGGCAAACGACTCGACAAGGGAGCGAGATCCAAACAAGGTGGAATGAGTGTATTGTAAGGTCTAAGGAGCTCGATAGAGCTCTGGGCTGACTATATACTGTACGAGAGAGGAGCTATGCCTAATGAGTGAATAGTGCAGTGCATGGGTATGATATCGCGTGAGACACGTGCGACACTTAATCTAGGCGGTCTTTAGAAGTAGCATTAGCCGCCATGTCAACAGCGTTAACAATACTGTTAAGGTTGTCTATCAACCCGGCCCGCCTAATCGCTTGCTGAGATCTTCTAAGATTCTTCAAGTAGCTAATTTTATTAGGATGACCGTGAGAGACAGCACTCGCTGCCGTTTCCGCGACATGAATAGCATAGTTAGGGTCGTCTATTGATCTAGTCTACTGAAGTTGTATGCTATGCAGTAATCTAAGGTTTCTTAAGTATCTAGCTCAATTAGAGTGATCCCGTGGAGTATTAGCGACTTCCGTGCCGGCGACGTGAACAGCACGGCTGAGAACGTTAATCAACCTAGTCCATTTGAATTGCATGCCGAGACGACTTCCAAAGTTCCTCAAGCGGCCGGCTCGATTAGAGTGGCATTGAAGAGAAGCACCGGCTACCACTCCGGTATAGGTCCAGGTCGTCTATTAACCTAGTCCGCTTAAATCGGATGCAGAGATAGCTCCCAAGGCTGCTCAAGCGGTTAGCTCGATCAGGGTGGTCTTTAGGAGTAGCATCGACTGCCATGTCAGCAACGTCGATGGCACGGTTAATGTTAGGTATTAGCGCAGTCCGCTTAAATCATTAGGCCTAGGGATGAAACGCTACACAGAAGCAGAAAATCCCTCAAACCCATTAAAGAATCAAGTTCACTACTGAAAAAGACACAACGACGTCAAAATTCGCCTGTCCCAGGATAGAGTCTCCTGAAGTCGGGATGGGCCTCCAACACTCGCACTGTCTTCGCAGTCCTCTCATCATAATCCCGCTTTAACTTCAACGCCACAGGACTATTCACTGAAAACCAGGGCATGCCTCGCATTCTAAACAACCTCTCCTGGAGGCTCCAATCAGCAAGGAATCCAGAGCCCCCCGGCGACTCGTCCAATCCCCTTTGATGCACAAATTTGAGCGCCGACTTCTCTGGATTGCCAATGAATGGATTAGCTTCATACTTCAAGAACATCTCTACCGCTTCTTGGAACCCGGTGGATGCTGCGATCTGGAGAGCGGTGATGCCATACGGGGCTGTAGGGGCATTGAGAAGCTCCTTAAGGTTGGACGCATCGTCCTGTGCGAAGTGATGCAAAAGTAAGCGCAAAGTCTTGTTCGACAAGTCCTGATGGATCCTGCCAGCCTCCCATGCACTTGCAATTTGGAAGAAGAGGTTGATATTTTGGGCAGGTGGGGTGAGCGCGTTCTCTAGCACGAATCTTGGCCTGGCAGTTAGCAGCTGGGAGAGTGCTGTTGCGGCATGGTCCGTTCCGGATGCAATCAGAAACCCTAGGGGGGTAGAACCAGGAGTTGAGGGGCTCCTTGGGTCAACGCTTGTAAGTTTAGGATCCGCGCCCCGCGACAGTAGAATGTCGACTAGCTCGATGCGACCGTGTTGGAAGGCTTGGTGTAGAAACGTGGCGCCGCTGTCACTTCCTGCGACTAGCTGCGCTTCACTGCCAGGATGGTTCCACGTAATCCGGATGTTGATATCAAACTCGGGGTCAGTGTGGGCTAGCAACAAGCTCAGCATGGCGGTAGCTGTTTGCTTTGTGCCTCTTGGGGACAGGGCCGCAGAGAGGAGTTTCAAGCACGCCGACGTGTTCGTGAACCTCGGCGTAATGGATAGTAGCGTCTGAACCGATTGTGGTTCGCTGTTGAGAACAGCGGTGTGTAGGAGATCATATACCAGACCATCTTCCTGTAAAATGGCAGCTTGGTGTTTTGCGATCATCTTTTGCAGTGTCAGGGGGCAAGATGATTGCAAAGTAACCAACGGTTCCAGCACTTGTCTAAGGCTTAGGATCTCCGTTGATAAAAGGTACTCAAGGACATGTACAGATCTGCGAACGAAATGTCGTCCATGAGAGAGCACAGTCCAAAAAGCGTTTTGCGTGAGTATGCCTGCCGTTTCCTTTTTTGGCTCCGCGGTATTGATACATTTTGGGCCCTCATATATTATCCGGAGGATATAGAGAAGTCTTGCCCTAACTACTAAGGTCCAGGGAGAATATTGGTGCATGTTCTTCGAATACGGGTTGGCGCCGTGCTCTAGGAGTGCTTTCACAGCGATAGGGTTGTTCTGTGCGACTGCCCATATACATGCTGTCCCCGGCTGACCCACTGCGTGATTAAAGGACGTAAGTCGAGGGATGTGATCGCTGCAAAAGAGGGCTTGTGCATCTACTTCTGTGCCGGCGTTGACCCAGAATTCCACATATTCTAGGGCTTTTGTGAGATTGTGGAGCCGGAAGGTGTAATGTAGTGGTGTCACCCCCAAATTCGATTGCTCCTTAGTTACCAATTGAGCACATTCCTCGAGACTTGCTTCTGCTTCCTGGGTAGTGATAGGATCAGGATTGATCGTGCCAGGTGAGCTAGCGCTAAACTCGTAGTGAACGCCACGATTCAGCTCATCTATATCTTCCTGCTAGAAAATAGAATGTTTAACATCTCTACTTAAAGCGCTATTAACAGTATAGTACGTTTCGGCGGCGGAAACACATCGTTTGTATATTAACTGGTTGTCGGGTATATCATGAGCCGTCGCGGACGCGAGCCAGACAAGCGCGCCATTAACTTTGTTAGGTGCATCTGGTGGAACGAATCCAAGCAATCCGCGAAGGAGAGACATATGTCCAGATAAGTATAAGTATTTAGAAAAGAGACGCTTTTTCTTCTGTAGCAAGGTGGCACCCTTTTTCTTCCCTTTCAGGCGAGGTGTTATGCTTCATTGCTTCCTCTTTACGGATCATGATCTTGGAGAACGCAGTTTGCATCTGACTTGTTATTTTATCTTGCACGGTGCTCAAGTGCTTTTCAAGGAAGGCAAGGAAACTTTGTGGCATCTGACTGGTTAGACATAATGATTCGATTGCGCCCTACAACAGGAAAGTAATTAGCACATATCACATGATGTTTCTAACTAATCCTCACCTTCGAAGTCATTTGGTATTGCCAGAGCTGACGAAAATCAACCATATGAATTGAAGGATTCCTAAGCAACTTGCCTGTGAAGTACGTTATACTTTTTTACTTATTACACTTTGTTGCGTTACTAAAAGGTCAACCTTCTAGCTAGCATAGTAGAAGAATATATGTGAAGCTATGTGAGGCACCAGAGACATGAGGAACTGGATTGAATTGTATTTCTCGAGGAGTCCTTTGCGGGAGTCTATATATATGCGAAATAAGTGGGTGGGTCTTGGCAACAGACTATGGTGCTGATGCATCTGCCGATGCATCCGACCATCGTGTGACGACACATCCGACACATCCGACTATCGTGTGACCATGCTGACGATGCATCCGAGTCATCAATGCAAACAATATATATAGGCGGATAGTTGTATACAACACACGTTTTGTAGCTACTTAATGTAGGTTATTTTACATTTTTAAAAAAAAGTGTATAATTAATAAGCTAAAAACCTTATACACAACTAAATTACTTATATTCTAAAAATACAGTTTTTACTATGCTTTAAAGTAGCATATAACATTATAATTACTTTTAGTAATATTTAAAAAAAGGTTTAAAGCGCTAGATTAGTTTTTTTTTAACTTATAATAAATTATAATAGGCTTTAATGTAAAGCTATAGACGTTTTTACTACTATTTTTTATTAATAATAATCTCTAGTAGTTATTAACTTTGAGTAATACTTTAAAACTTAAGTTATAATTAATACTTATTAAAAGAAGAATTTAAAAGCATATAAACAGTTTACTAACTTTTATAGTTAACGCGTTTAAGAAGATTTTAAAAAGAGTAGTAGTAATTCTGTAAAAGCTAGTGTTAGTATAATAGAAAATTTGTAAGGTTTAAGTAGCTAATAAGGCTACTATATTATATAAATTATGTAAAAAAAAAAGCATTAATAGTTTAAAAAAGCTAACACTTAATAACTTTAAAAAGTTTAAAGCGTCTAGTAATAAAAAAAAACAAAGAAGTAAGTATAAGCTAAAGTAGGTAAGCTATTCTAAGTTATAAATAGTGTAATTAGACTAGGTATAACATGTAAATATGTAAGCAAGAACTAAAAGTAGTCTCTAAAAAATATTCTAAGCTATACTATACTACATAGTGCTAGAGTAGGTTGTTATAGACTATAATAAAATGTGTTGTAGTGTAGTTTTAGCAAAAGTAAGCAACTTAGGTGTGTAAGCAACTTGCTTCTTAAGTACGTTACTTATTAAATAAAAAGTTGAATATTTAAAAAATAGACTAAAATAGTATAGAATTAGCTACTATATAGTAAAACTTATACTATTTATAAAGTAGACACTATAGATTAAATTTCTTTTAATATTTATTTAGCTAATATAAGTGTTATAAAGTAAAACATAATTAAAGTACTAACATTTTATGTCGCGTAAGAGAGCACATGGTCCTGGTGTCGCGCCTGTGTTTCGGACAACCAGCCTGAGACACTTGGCGCCTGAGCTCCTACTACATAGGCAGGCTCCCTACAAGCCTCTTGTAGTTAATAGACTTGCTTCTTATTGCTCTCTAATCAGCGGTTGCGACATTTTATTAAAGTAGACTATTGTTACAATCCTTGCTTCGGGAAGCACTCGGGTCTTATGATGTTCCTAGGGGGGAAGTAGGACGGGTAGTAGGGGCCAATCCGGTAGGGTGTACAGTCCTACGTACAGGCTATTGGGCTAATGGAGGGAAGAAGAGTGACTAGATTGTGGTTTGCCCTATGTGCAGCAGTAGGGAGGCTAGGGTTAAACAGTCCTATTAGACAGGGTTAGAGGTATATATAGTGCAAGATATATAAATAGTATTACAGCTTTTTAAAAAGCTAAATGCTACTTAGTCTATATAAAAAATAAACTAAATGTTAAACACACCTTCTAAAGGTTGTTTAATGTAGGAACTATATACATGTGTAGGGGACGCTAAGGCAAGCTAGACAAGCCCACATAAGTCTGCTAAGCAGGGCTTGCTAAGCTCTTCTAGACTTATAGGATTTGCGTCCTATCCTCCTATTAGACAACGCATTCTTTTATAATCTTAGGTAGCTGTGCTACCTCCGCGTCCTCTGCTTGGTCTGTAAGCGAGTCCTGCTCCAACTGTACTATATTGTAGAGCATCCTGGGTGGAGTTACACTAGTCCAACTGTAGACTGTAACACGCTGCCCCCTCTCCCTAGCAGCGTCCTCACTGCTCTGCTTACACAACTGTGTTAGTAGAGGTTTATTTATAAAGTAGGCACCTGCCTACTAAAAGGCATTCTTAACATTTATTTATCTTATACTAAATAGCTTGTTAGTCCTGTTTGTTCTACTGTCTTTATATTACTTATTGTTTTAATCTTTTTTACTAGATAAAAATAAGGCCCTATAGCACTTACTAATTTTTAGAGTTATTTTATGTGTTAACTTTATCCTTAGATAAGTGCGTTAAGTGTGTAAAAAAAAACAGTAAATATAACACCTTTATTTCTAATGTTATATAAGATTATTTAGAGAAAGAGAGGGAAACACTTTTTTAGAAAGTAGTTACTATAAGGGCTTAAGAGTAAGACCTTAATAATAAAATGTTATGTTAAGTTTAGAAAACTTTAGAGGTAAAAGCTAGAAAGTGTTTTAAGCAGAATTATATCTAAAAATTATTAGATTTGTTAGAAGCTTGTTATGTAAAGTACCTAAAAAAAAACTTATCTTTCTTAAATAAAATAAAAGCTTTTAAGGCTAAAGTAAAGAGTTATTCTTTTTCTTAACTATTATTAGCTAAGACTTATCTCTAAAGGCTGCTGCTATCTAGTAATAACATAGCTGTTCCTTTTAATATAGGTGCTTTATTGCCTAGCTAGTTTCTCTTAGACAAGCTTAAAAGTACCTTTATACTAATAGCTGCGCGTTCTTTAAATTTTTAGCTAGTTTTTACATATTTTTACTAGTAAGCTACTTTTTTTATTTTACTAGAAATTCTTTTTAATTTTTTTAGTTACTAATAATGCGCTTAACTTTATACTCTACTTCTACATCTTCTTATTTTTAAGTAGATAGAGGAATCTCTTTAAGTGCTTTTTCTAATCTAAAGACATAGAACTATAGGTGTATCTTTATATATAGGGGAAGCTTAAGCTTGCAGTTGTCTTGTTAGGTCTAAAGAACTTTATATAGTTTTATCTTTTTTTCTACTAGCTTCTTAGAAGGTCTAGGTATCTTAAGGTTCTTAGTGTTAAGATACATATAGTCTTCTAAGTAAATTTCTAGTTTTAGTTATTATAATTTATTTGCATATCTTTCTATTATTGCTTTACTAGACCTTACTTCTACAGCTAACTTTTTATGTATCTAACATAGGTCTGTTAGCTAATCTATTAACTTTTATAAATTTGTAAGTTAACTTCTGTGCAGCGCAAAGTATAAGTTATATCTAAAATTAGCTTTGTATAGTGTTTCTTTTATTATAGCTAATTCTATATTATTAATTACTAATTATGCTATTAGAAGCTATTCTAGCTAGTTATTCTAAGTATAGAAAATGTACTTTCTTAAATATTTTTCTATTTTTGCATTTGCCTTTTTAGTCTGTCTGTCTATCTGTAGGTGGTAGGCTATTAATAGCTTGTGTGTTATGCTAAGGTGCTGCATTACTGCTTTCTAGAAACTGCTAGTAAATAGCTTATTTTAGTTAGAGATAATAATCTTAGAGCATTTATATACTAATATTATATTTTACTTTAATTTATAAATAAATTTCTTAGCTATTATTATTTTTTTTAAGGGCTAAGTGTGTAGATACTTAGTAGTTTTGTCTAGAGCTACTGTAATTATGTTACACATCTTGTCTGTTCCTAGTTCTTTAGACAGGGGTAATCCTGTAATAAAGTCTATTATAATTATTATTTATAGTAGCTTTAGTGCTTTAATTAGTTAAAGATATCTATAGGCCTTATACCTTCTTAAGTTGTTTCTATTATAGGTATTACATTCTCTAAGCACCTCTATGCATAGTTGCTTTACCTTTAGTATTTATTATAGTATAGCAGTCTTTAGCTTTTTCTAAAGGGTGCCTATTTCTAGATATTTAAACATTAGAGATTTATAATATTCTTAGATTAAGTTCTTTTATCCTTACTTACTAGCTATAAGCATGTAAAATTCTTTTATAAGTTAGAGTCTGTTATAAACTTATTTTTTATTAGTTTTTTTAAAGAGTGTAAACTTTTTAGTTCTTTTTTTTTTTTTATTAAAGTAGTCTAGTCTTTAGCTAAGAGTGTTAGCCTGTTAATTTTATACTCTAGGCACGTGCTTAATAATATAGTTAAACTATGTAAGTTTTATTGCCTATTTTATATGCATTAGTAATAGTTTCTTTACTAATAAGAACATAACTAAGTTTACATAGTTAGTTATAATATTAAATAGCTTTACTATCTTATGTAGCTCTATAGCCTATACTCTTATAGCATTTAATATTGCTTTTAGCTCTTTGTTAGGTATGCTGTAGCCTGCTTTAGAACCTAAGAACTTAGCAGAGTAGTACACAACTAGGTGCTATTTTCTGTCTTCCTGCTTTTAGTATAACGCAGCTCTGCTAGCTCTAAGAGATGCGTCTATGTAGATCTTTGTTTCTAATTATAAGTTATACATTCTTAATACTAGTTTGTCTATTATAGCTTATTTTAGTGTTATAAATGCTTTATTTATTTTAGGGGTCTAGACAAACTTTGCTATTACCTATTTTTTAGTTATAGTGTTTATTAATAGTATAGTAATTTTTAAATAGTTCTTAATTATTTATCTAATATAGCTTAATAGTCCTAGGAATTTTTTTACTTCCTTAACTATTATAAGTTCTAGCTATTCTAGTACCTTTTATACTTTAGCTAAGTTAATCTTTATTTCTTCTTTATTAATTATAAATTCTAAGTATTCTGTTTTAGTAACATAAAACTTGTATTTAGAAAGCTGTAGGTAAAGTCTATACTTCCTAAGCTATTCTAAAACTTTTTATACCTTCTATACATAGTCTTCTAGGGTATCTCTTAAATAGATAAGGATGTTATTTAAGTATACTAGAGTAAAGACATCTAAATAAAAGTTAAGAGCTGTATTAATAATTTGCTAGAACATTACTAGGGCGTTTGTTAAGCTAAATAGCATTACTAATAATTTATAGAGCCTTTATAAAGTTCTAAATACTATAAGCTACTTATTTTTTTTTTATCCTTATTTTATTAAATCTGTCTTGTACATTAAACTTTATAAAGTACTAGGTTCCTTTTAGTTAGTTTATAATATCTTATATAATTAGTAAAGGAAACTAATCTTAGATTATGTTGTTATTTAGAGTTTTATAGTCTTAATAGACTTATATTTTCCCTCCTTTCTTTTTTGCAAAGACTACTACTAAGGCTATAGGACTGTAACTTTCTTAGATATAGCCTTATACTAACATTCTATTAACATACTCCTGTAAAGCCTTCTTCTGTGCCCTAGTTAGAGGGCAGAGCCTATGCGTTTTTAGGTTGTAATCTTTTATTAGGTTAATAGTGTAGTCCTAAGGCTAGTGCAGTAGTAGTTCTTTAGGGTCTTCTAGTGTTTTAAACATGTCCTTATAGTCTTTATATTTAGGCAGAATTTAACCTTTTTTTTAGACTTATATAACACTAATCTATTTTACATCTTTATCTGCTTTAATTTTTTTATAAGAGACTTTTTTAAGTTTTTTTTTTATTATTTTTATTACTTAAGCTTTTAGCTTTTAGTAAAGGAATTTTTAAAGCTTCCTTTTCTTAGAGTAGTAACTACTACCCTGCTTAGCTTATTTGTAGACTAGGCATCTGTTGTTGTAGCATGCTAACTAGGTTATGTGTGCATAGTTGTTAGAGGTTTCTATAGTTATAGTTTTTTAATTAATTACAAAATTATAAGTTCTAAGCTAGTTATAGCCTAAGATTACATTATATTTACTTTTTAGTTTAAGTATGTTTATAGATCTCTAATTTTTTATGTTAAAAGTTTTAAAGTTTTTCTTATAAGTTTTTAGGTTAATCTATCCTCTACTATACTTAATTAATAATGCATTAGTAAGGGTTACCTTAAACAGGTTTTTTTTTATGTAAAATAGTATGCTTTACTTATCTACCTAATTCTTGTCTATAGCAGTAAAGGTGCATCTGCTATCTATAAGGGCTAGTCTAGGCTATCTTTTATACGTAAAGGTAGTTGTTAGGCTGTGTCCTGCCCCTTATCCTACTGCAATTACTATAGATATGTTATATTTAACTTCTTTATTAAGAAAGGGATAGAGATTAATGTTTTATAAATTATTATTAAATTTATTTTTTTTTTTTTTATAGATTTAATGTTCTTAATTATAGCAGTTAGCTACTTTACATTTATAATCTTTAACTAAATAATGTAACATTAGGTAGTCTTCTTTTTTTACTGCCTTTTACTAGAAGTAGTAGAACTTATAGTTTTTTTATTTATTACACTTTATCTATAGTTTTTGCTTATAAGGGGGAGCTGTCTAATAAGTGTAATAATTTATAGTTTTACAGGCTAAAGCTGTTCCTTGCTATAGGCAACTGTTGTAGTTCTTTTTCTATGTAGGCTACTATTCTGCTTAATGTTTGTTGTCTTAGTGTTTAACGCAGTATTATTGTGTACACTAGTACTAGGGGTATAGACAATTATTAGGTTTATGTAATGTGTTAAGGGGACTTTTTTAAGTCTACTAAAGATATTTTTTTGTTTGTACTAGCTGTATAGGGTGCTCTTTCTATTAGCACTTGCTTGTGCTATAGGTGCTGCTTTTGCAGAGGACACATTATCTATAATTTTGTTATACTGCAAGAGCTTTTTTAGAGATTGCTAGGCTTAGAAGTAGTGTCTTAGGTTTCTTAGGCGCTAGTTATAGTACTTTAAACCTAGTAGGTTTACCTAACTATTCTAGCTTTTAATCTCTAATCTTAGTAAAAAATTACTATTACTTTTTTTTATTTATAATATTATATTTAACTTTAGCTATCCTTTATATAATGTTAAATATTAAGTAGTTGTTGCTAATGTTTATTTAGTAAAGCAAGACTATGCAGTTACTTAGGTAGTTATGTAGTAACTTACACTTCTAGCACCTGCATTCTTAAAACTGTTAGGAAAGCTCTCTTGCTAAAGTACTAAGGGTCTAGTTTTAAAGAGGGAACTATTTTTCTTTTTTTTAAATATTTATAATATATCTCTAGATCTAAGTCTTTTCTTTATATTTTTTAAGAATTATAAGGTCCTACAACACTATATTAAAGCTATTAAAATTTTAAATAACTACCTTCTAATACACTTTAGGGCAGTTGTTTAAAGAGTAGTTTTCTTTACATTACTAGTAAAGTTTATTATTTAGTTTTTCTTATATTTTCTTATCTATAAGGCTATATTTAGCAGTAATAGCTTTTATTATTATAGTAGTATTTTTATTCTTCTCTTTCTAGAAGTTTAGGTAATTTTAGTAGAAATGTCTTACTTTTTTATAGTTTAGGCAGGCCTTGTTCTCTAGCTACTTTTATTATTTTTTTATTAAAGGCGGCCTATTACGTCCTAGAACTTAGCTCTTTTTAGAGAGGGGGCTTTATATATGCTTTGCATAACTAAGGTCTATTAGTTTTTTATTATATTATAAAAGCTTTTTTTTCCTAAAAACAAATTCTAGTTTTTAAAAAGTTCTCTTTAATTTCTTTTCTTTTTTATGTTTTTTATAATAATTATTATAAGTTATAGCTTTCTTAATATAGTCTTTAAAAGTAGTTAGTTAGTTTATGTATATAAACTTATTTTTTACTTTTTTATTTAGTCTATTATAAAACATGCAGTATAGGGCTTTCTAGTTATTCTATCTGCAGATAGCTATTTGCTCCCTAAAACACGCTACGTAGTTCTAGACTAGTCTGCTGCCTTGTCTTATATTGTCTAGTTAGTTAGCTATAATTTTTTTTTTGTCTAGAGTCCTATAGATAGCTAATAAAGCTGCCTTAAAATTTTTAACACTACTAAATACTTTTTTTATTTTAAGATTAAGTAGGGCGCTGTTAGCTCTAAAGTCTATTTAGTTGTTAGCATAGAGTTAGAACTAGATTATAGGGGGGCCTTTTAAGTGTAGTTCTATTTAAAAGATTATTTTTGTGTTAGTCTAAAATGCTCTCTTATTATACTACATATAAAAGTAGCATTAAGTAAAGAATAGTTAAAGGTCTTTTAATAATTCTTTAAAAAGCTTTAAAAGGGCTAGTTTTAAGGCCTTTTTAGCTATAACACTTACTTTATTTATTAAAATGTTTTAAACTTTTACTAGTTCTACTTATAATTTATATATCTAGTAGGCTTAGGTAGTAGCTTTATAGAGGTTAATAAAAAGTAAAGAGTTCTATAAATTTATAGTTTTTTCTTTATAAAAGTTAGCTATTTTTTACTTAAGTTTTAATAATTTACTAACTTTATTACTAATCTGCTAGAGTTTCTTAATATTATCCTAGATAGAGTTAATCTGTTCTGCTAGAACAGCTTTACTTTAGGTAGGAACTTCTGTGGATCTAGATAGCGCAGCGTGGGCTATATTAGAATCTAAATTATGTTAAGAGGTTGCTATACTTTTTAAAGGGGTAGTATTTAATATTATAATTTTTACTTTAGAAAGCACTTAGGTCTTATAATGTTCCTAGGGGGGAAGTAGGACAGGTAGTAGGGGCTAATCTAGTAGGGTGTACAGTCCTACGTACAGGCTATTAGGCTAATAGAGGGAAGAAGAGTGACTAAATTATAGTTTGCCCTATATGCAGTAGTAGAGAGGCTAGAGTTAAACAGTCCTGTTAGATAAAGTTAGAGGTATATATAGTGTAAGATATATAAATAGTATTATAGCTTTTTAAAAAGCTAAATGCTACTTAGTCTATGTAGAGAATAAACTAAACATTAAACACACCTTCTAAAAGTTGTTTAATGTAGGAACTATATACATATGTAGGGGACGCTAAGGCGAGCTAGATAAGCCTACATAAGTCTGCTAAGCAGGGCTTGCTAAGCTCTCCTAAACTTGTGGGATTCGCGTCCTATCCTCCTATTGGACAACGCATTCTTCCATGATCTTGGGTAGCCGTGCTACCTCCGCGTCCTCCGCTCGGTCTGTAAGCGAGTCCCGCTCCAACCGTACCATATTGTGGAGCATCCTGGGTGGAGTTACGCTGGTCCAACCGTAGACCGTAACAACTATTTACTTAAATAGACTACTTGTAAAATGTTTTATAGATTTTTATCTAATGAATCTACAGAGAATACTTTTCTAAGTATATGTAAACTAGCTAAAATTAATAAAATAGATGATTAATTTATTATAGAATAAGCTTTATAACTACAATTGCTAGCAAAGTGTTGTTAATAGATAGTAAAGTTGGCTAGGTAAGAAATCAAGCGAACTTTTAGTGTAGTTAGTTAACTAGTATTCTTAAAGCAAGGTATTAGTAGTAGGACTAAGTTGTTGCATCCTCTTCGTTAGGCTCTATCATCAACACAACAAAACAATACAACAGCATACTTCCGCTGTGTGACGGCGTGTACCGCCTCACATGCTCTGCGGCATCAGCTCCCTCGCTTGCGCAACGAGTAGCACGCTAGTGCTGCGAGTAGCGCCTTGGCAGGGGGCACACATGTATATTTAAACTCGCAGAGCAGCTCCTCTGCTCCTTAGTTTAATCTAGTTGAGTTACACCACCTCTTGCTTGTAGCTTGAGCATGCCGACCGTGACACGCTGCACCAACTAAGCTTTAAAAAAGATTCTACCTAAACGTTACAAAACTATATAGCTACTAACTAAGAAAAGTTTACCTATATGCAATATTAGATAATTGTATCAAAAGCTTACGCGGTAACATCTCGATATTATGTGGTTTACAGTGTTTATCAAGTTCTACCCAGAAATTTCTAAAAAGCTTTAAGAAGTTAGCGAATAATTTGCTCTTCTACCCTAAATAACTTACCTCGAAAATGCACTTGGTAAGCTCCATTGTCGCAATGTTCATGCCCAAGCATTTTGTGCTTCCATGATTCCATACGAGTTCCAAGTTCCGTTTCATGGACGTAGTTCGCTCTGAATCGCTTGCCAGCCACCTTTCTGGACGAAAGACCTCGACGTCTTTACCAAAGACATCGTTAAGCTGAGCAGCTTTGGAGTTGATGCCAATGAAGGTACCTCCAGGAATGAAGTAACCGCCCAGTGTGTCGCCCGAAGGTGGTGCCATTCTTTCCCGGAGCTGGAACGAGGGTGGGTACAAGCGCAAACCCTCAGATACGCAAGCCCGGAAGTAGGGTGCCCGTTTAATAGTCGATTCCCTAGCGGGGAAAGCGTCATCCGAAAGGGCGAGGCTCTTGATCTCTTTTTGGAGTTTCAATTGGACCCCTGGAGTCGAGACTATGAGATAAATGATTGCTCCAAGGGCGTTGGTGGTAGTCTCCACACCTGCACTCCTGCTGGATGTTAGAGTAGGCCGCAGTCAAGGAAGTTATACAAACAAAATAAGCAGTAAATCTCCAATCGCCTCCTGCTCCACTAACCCACGCTCTATAAATGAGTCAAGCATTTCGACCCTCGGTCCACGTTTGGCGAATCGCTCTTTGACAGGATCCTGAATGGCCTTGAAATACATCAGCATGGGCTTACTAGTATACGATTTCCGGTGCTAACAGCAAGTACCGTGCCAATTGGTGTTCCATCACCAGGTACCGGAGCAAGAAACCCGCCTAGTACCGGGATATGGGAGAGCATGACTAATAGACTCTTCAACTCCGGTATCACAGAAAGACAAGTCTGCACCCTAGTCCCGGCGTTGAAAACTTCAATGAATTTATGCACGTCTGTCTTGGCCTTGAGGCTCCCGAAAGGGGTTCCAAGAATAAGATGAGAGACCGCATCGACAGCTAGATACCTGAAGCTTGTTATAATGTCGCACGCAACTTTGCTGTTAGGTATGTGTTGTTCATGGATTTGCTCCATCCAAGTCCGGACATGCTCATCGATGGTGGACTCAAATTTTTGCATGCCCTTTCCCAACAGCTAAGGCAATTGTTAGCTGGGAACATAGACGTCCTGTCAAGTCAAGGTGGTGAAACCATACCGCGGCGCTGTAGATATTCCGCTTCCGTTGATGTCTTTCAGGGTCCCTCTCGCAGACTATGTTCGTCTCATCATGATGCAATCGAAGTGCATCGAACCAAGGCCCCCGTGTGTAGCTTGAACCTACAGCTAGAACTTTTCGGATGTCCGCAGGATCACTAATAAGGACGTGATTGGGCCCTATTCGGACAACGCTCCCTGTCGGTAAGTGGTAAGCACAATAATCATTTAGCGTTAAAGTAGTCTGGATTCTACCATAAGTCCTCGCGGTTTCTGCGCATTTTTCTGCTAGACTGTAGCTGTAGACGTTCTTCAGGATCCACACCCGAGTGAATGATGCCATTTTGGGACCGGGTATCTTTGACAGGACATGGTTTCTCTTATGCCGGTCGAATGTTGACCATGGTTTCTGCACAAATGACACAAAGAATAAGAGAAGCAAAAGATAGACTACAAAGAAAGATTGAGGGGTGGTCAAGGGACAAAATTGGGCGATGGGGAACATGTCGAAACCGATGAACTACGGAGATGTGGGATCCCATTAATAGAAGAAAATGACAGGAGCCTTCGGCCTTCGCTCGAAGTTGCTAGATGCTACGGTGCCAATTTAGCCCCCAAATCATAAATACCAAGTCCCTGGCAGCAACGCCTCACTGCAATAGGCTTTAGCCGCCATGCAGTCAGGCGCTACTGAAACCCGAACCTGGAAATATATATGTAGCGTAGCTGCCAGGATCATAGCATAGCTGCCAGGATCATTATTTGTCTTGGGCTCCGTTGTAAAACAAGGCCCGTGCCGTGATTCGCCTCGTGGGATGGTTGCAGGTCCCAAGAAGTCGTTTGGAGGGTCAGAAATAAGGGCAGACATGGTCATACAGCTCATAGATGCGGTCTGAATTGCACTTCTAGACCACCGTTTACCGAAACCATGTGACACTCCTGCGAATACCTTCGTCGGTATCACGGATTGGCTTATACCCTAGCCGAACCCTCGCCTTGTCAATAGAAAACCAATAGCCTTTTCTCGTAAAGTCGAGATGATGAGGACTCATTTTCAGCGTCTTTCTCCTAAAGGTAAAGATATTATATGTCCGTTCTCCCACTGCAGCAAAGAACAGGACAACCCCAAAAGGAACCTTGATAATTCTTGTGGATGGCTGATCTTTCAACACTTAGTCTCCGGGTTCGATCAGAATCTTTCGAACAAAATCCCAGAATAGCATTGGTCCTCCATCGGTGATGTAGAACGCTTCGCCATTGATTCCAAGATCGATAGCTTGGCTGGTCTCTCTAAGGAGGGCTTTTGCTGCTAGAACATTGGCCAATGCAGCGTTCTGTGTATATACCCAATCGTGTACAGCGTTGTTTGGGCCAATCTGGACGCGGGCCCCAAATGTATTGACGAGCTTCAATATCTCGGCAGTGGTCTTCTCGTCTCGTTCGCCATACAGAACCCCGATTCGGAGACATGTAGTAAGCAGCATACCCTGGTAGTTGCCATCGCAGTTCTCAAAATGCGTCTGGGATAGGCCGGTGTTGAATTATAGAACGAGTGCGTCCGCTGTACCTATGGTCCTTGCGTAAGCGCTTGTTCCGGATTTGAGGCCATTCAATGTTGCTTCTTCTTCCGTCTGAGGTTGTCTGTTGAACCCAGGTCCAAGCACAACTGCCTCGACGGAGCTTTTATAGACTACAGCGCGTATGGAATGATGCTGTCGAGCGGCTTCTAGAATCTGCTTTGTCGCCAAATAGTTCGCGTGGTGCTGTATCTTGGAGGGAGCGACTGGCCCTGGAGATACCGTGTGAATGATTGCCGCCGGTTATGTCTCGTCCAGCAGCGTCTTGAATTGGCTGCTGTCCGTGATATCGCAAATGCGATATGTCGCGTCGGGGCGCTGCTATTGCTGGTTTCGACGGCAGTCGGCCGGAACGGCATCAACCACACGCGAGCCAACGACGCCGTTACCTCCTGTGACGAGGATGGTACCCAAGGTATTTTGCTGGCAAATCGCCTCCATTACCTCGTACTTTGGGGTAAATGCAGAATATGGGTTCTTGCGCACCAGCTCTGTCCAGTTTTATCACATAGTACTAGTTATTAAGAAACCTGTCTAGCGGTTCAACCGACCCTTGCCCTAGTCGACCCCCTCTCATTCGACTGTGGGACAAGACTCCTGGATGCCACAAATACTATTGCCCTCGTCGAATGTAGATGTGCCATTGGCCCACCTGCAGTTCCAAACTTGAGAATCTTATCGTCGACTATGTTCAAGATCAAGACCCTAACTAATATAATAACCTAGTTTACAAGCGTGTGGCCTAAATGAGCGAGTGGCCCATCTCACTAACTTTTCGCGACGCGTTATTATGCCTTGGAAAAAACTAGTTACAGTTTAAATATCGCCTAGAGGCTCAGCGGAACGCTTAGCACACTTACACTACAATTTTTACACAATTAAATGCATTAACTTTATTTTTTACTTACTTATATAAATATAGTTTGCTAGATAGATTACTAGAATAACGTATTTCACAAGCAAGAAGTCTACACAAGTAAAAAGTGTACTCTAATTAAATTCTAGTACTTAAATTACATTTTACTTCATAACACCTATATTAATTAGTTAAATAATAAAAAAATTAAATTTCTAATATTCACTTTATAAATTATATAAGTTTTAACTTAGTAACTTTATTAGTAGTAGTAGCTAGAGTGCTAGTAACTTAATAGTATAGAAACTTATTTAATGCTATTTTAGCTCTTTTTTTACTATCTTATTATTTAATAGCTAACTTAAATCTACTTTATTTATAACTATATAAGTTGTTAATACTTTATAGTATAACATAGCTTTATTAACCTTTGATAGTATTATAACTTACTTTAATTAAACTAGTACTAAATATATTATTATGTTAACACTTGTAATAAGCTAGTTAGAAGCTTTATTAATAACGCTAAGTAAGCTATTTAATAACTTAGTAAGTCTTAATAAAGCTATTCTAACAGCCTTTCTCTATAATAGTATATAGTATTCTAGGCTACTATAGTCTATTTTAGTTTAAAAAAGGTATTAGTATCTGTAAGAACAGAGCTCTGTACCACTGCGCCAATACAACTAAAAAGGTGCGAATAATCAACTAACGTTAATTATTGCGTACAGAATAGTATATATACCCGTCGCACGTAAGCACCATCTCGGCCTTACACGTAAGCGCCATCCTAGCCTTACAGTATCTATAATTACATATTAATCTTTCTAATTACACTTTTTAAGTTAAATACAACTAATTCTATACTTTAAAAGCTTACTTAGATATTTCTTAGCATAACAGTAGTGTATATGCTATGTAATAGGTGTAAGGACGAAGCTCTATACAACTGCGCTAATACAACTAAAAGGTGCGAATAATCAACCAACAGTTAATCTGCATACAGAATAGTATATATACCTGTCGCACGTAAGCGCCATCTTAGCCTTACATTATTCCCCTTCTTAGCAGACGCATGTCCCAGGCGTCACATAGCCTACCCGCAGCTTAGAGGCGCCATGTACACGACTTAGTTACTGGCTAGAGGCCAACCACTTGCAGCCTAGGGCGCAGGATAGGCAACTACACTTAGTAGCCTACGCTAGCTAAGCTATATACACTAGATATTTTAGCAGCAACAACATAGCGCTAGAGGAGACTGCTTTATGTTTTAGTTTAAAAACTAGCTAAGCTAACTAAGGTAGATTAAACACTAACTATACCCCGCTGTTAGTTAATTATTAAGTAAGGACAGAGCTCTGTACCGCTGCGCTAATACAAGTAACAGATGCGAATAATTAACCAACAGTTAATCGACGTACAGAATAGTATATATACCTATTGTACGTAAGCGCTATCTTAGCCTTACAGTAAGCTAGTAAAAACTTAACTTTAGTTATATAGTTAATAAATATATAAATTAACTTTGTTACCTAATAACGTACTTTACAGGCGAGTTGCTTACACACCTAAGTTGCTTACTTTTGCTAAGACCCTACTAAACTACTCTTCCTACACTAATGCATTCCTAACAACACTACTTAGATGCGCTAAAAGAATGTTAGATACAGCTTACACTCTAAGCTTTTAAATAAAACATAAAACTTTTAAAGAAATATGCTTGTCAGATATGCGCACCTACTGTCAAGACAGGAGAAACGCTGGGCGAAAGCTGCTACATAGTACAAGCAATAAGCTCGAACAGTATGTTGCTGCAAATTGCAGCATGTTGCAAGCTGGTCGCGCATAGAGCTAGTGCGCGAGGGACTCGGACCGGAAAAACAAAGCCGAGCAACACGAGCAGAGCAGACAAAAAAAAAAAAATCAATTAATTAATACAATCAATCATCATCCCATACATCATATCCAAACCCATCATTCATCTTAGGAAGCCTAGAAACAGTGCTTCAATTTGACAATGCTACAGCTATATATAAAGTCTTTTAAAAGACAATAAATAACTATAGCACTAGACAACCTTTATAAGCTAATTTTACAGCTAACTTATAAAGGCTAGGTAATAAGAAGGAGCAAGTAATTGTTAAGACTATACTTAAGCTATATGCGCAAGGATTTTCCCTTTAGATAGCATTTGTAGCTAATATAGCTAATTCTTTACGCGCTAAGCATAATCTAGGCTATATTAGCATAAACTAGCCTAGTGTCAGATATGCGCACCTACTGTTAAGACAGGAGGAACGTTTGACGAAAGCTGCTACATAGTACGAGCAATAAGCTCGAACAGTATGTTGCTGCATTTTGCAGCATGTTGCAAGCTGGTCGCGCATAGGGCTAGTGCGCGAGGGACTCGGATCGGAAAAACAAAAGCCGAGCAACACGAGTAGAGCAGAAAAAGGATCGATAAATCAATAGAATCAATCAATCATCCCATACATAACATCCAAACCCATCATTCATCTCAGGAAGCCTAGAAACAGTGCGTTAATCTAACACCTAGTATGTTTGTAAAGTGTTATTTAAAGCTTAAAGTAAAGTTTTAAGCGCAAGTATAGTTAATAGATATTTAGCCTATAATAAAGCCTATTTTGCTAAAGTTGTATGTGTTATTATTCTAGATGCTATACTTAGCTTTAATATTCTCTATAAGGCTAAACCTGCTCTAAATTACTCTAGGACCTTTACAGAGAGCTCTTTTATAGTTATACTACGCTTAAATATTACTTTAAGGTCTAGATTGTAACGATTCTACGAATCGTTCCATCTCGGGTCGCTCGGATCCTATCCGAAGGGTCCCTGTATCGGCCCCGACCATGACTCGACCCAGTCCCCCGCAGTTACCCCTATTCCCTCATGTATTTAGTCGCACCTCGCCCCCGTAGCTAACTCGGTAGTTTTCTGATATCCTACGTACAAGGCCTATAGGTGTCATTGGTATTCCCAGGTCTCTGAGTCCCCACGCACTCCCATATGCCTCTGAGTGGATTCATACCGCATTCGGACCCATTGTCTTGCCTGCGCCGTTACATAGATAACACTTCTTAAACATACTAGGCTAGTTTATGCTAACATAGCCTAGATTATGCTTAGCGCGTAAAGAATTAGCTATATTAGCTATAAATGCTATCAAAGAGGAAAATCCTTCCGCATATAGCTTAAGTATAGTCTTAATAATCACCTGCTTCTTCTTATTGCCTAGCCTTTATAAGTTAGCTGTAGAATTAGCTTGTAAAGGTTATCTAGCGCTACAGTTATTTATTGTCTTTTAAGAGACTCTGTACATAGCTGTAGTATGTTTCTTTAAGAGTTTTATGTTTTATTTAAAAGCTTAGAGCACAAGCTATATCTAACCTTCTTTTAGCGCGTCTAAGTAGTGTTGTTAGGAATGCATTAGTGTAAAAAGAGTAGTTTAGTAGAGTCTTAGTAAAAGTAAGCAACTTAGGTGTGTAAGCAACTCGCCCGTGAAGTACGTTAACTATATACACTCTTTAATAGTAGAAAACAGGCTACAATAATTAGTTAAAGTAAAGAAAATAGATGTAAAAGTATATAAAGTATAATAGGCTTTTTTTAGTATAAAAGTTAAGAAATTATACTAGATTATAACTCTTACAGCTATTAAACATTAGAGGATACTATACACTAGGTATACACTAATTTAATTTATTATTTACCTGTTTTTACTTACTAGCATAACCTAGTTGTATAGTAAATATAAGAATAGAGATCTACACTACTCTACTATTACAACTAAAAATATGCGAATAATCAACTAACAGTTGATTTGCGTGTAGAATAGTATATATATCTATTATACATAAGAACTATCTTAATCTTATAGTAAAAACTAGTTATACTAGAAATAATAATAATACTATCTTTTAAAAATACCTAAATGTTAAATAGCGTAACTTAACATATTAACATATTAAATAACTAAAGCCTATTTATAATTATCTAGTTAGATTAATTTTAAACTATTATACTTGTTAAATACTATAATAACTTTATAAGTAAGTGTAACGCCTATCTTAAACTTTCTATTATTAAAGTTATCAATTTAATTCCTAGTAATAGTGTTATATATAAGTGTAAACTACTTTTATATAGTTGGAAAGTTCTTACATTAATCTCTTTTATAGTTTTTCTTCTAATAAATATTTTAAGCATTAAAGTATATTTAATAAAGTTAATAGTTAGGTGTAGAGGATAAAATAGCCTAGCAGTAGCTGTTTAGAGGATCGGATGAAGTGACTCTGCTATCTAAGAGAGTTGAAGGCTCTCCTTATATACACCGAGCTTCGGAACATACTATCTCCAGATCCAGAGCCGCGCCCCAGGCTCCGAGCCCTAGCTAAGGCTCTTAGCATACGCGACATTAGATTTATACTAATATAGCTAAGACTATAATAGCTATATAATTTATTAACTATAGCTTTTACAACCTAACGTAAAAAAATTTATTTATTAATTTATATTAAGTATATACTTTATAATATCTAATTTTTTTTTAAATTAATTAATTTTTATTACCTAGCTATACAGCTATTATACAGGATAAAATAGCTTAGCAATAGCTGTTTAGAAGATTAGATAAAGTAACTCTGCTATCTAAGAGAGTTAAAGGCTCTTCTTATATACACTAAGCTTTAGAACATACTATCTCTAGATCCCGAGCCGCGTCCTAGGCTCCGAGCCCCACCGAAGGCTTGTAGTATACGCGACAGCTATGTTATAAAAGTGCATTACTATAACTTAAACAAAGTGTAGTTTTAAAAAATCTATAGATTACTATAGTATCTTAAAGGCTTATAATTTAACATTTTTAAATTACTTAAAAAGCTAAATTATTAACTTTTATTATTCGCATTTTAAAAGTTAATTAGTAGATATATTATTAATTAAATTACAAGGTGTTAAAATATTATTAAAGTAGACTATTTACTTATATAGACTGCTTGCTTAGAAAATACGCTATCTATTTATAAAGTTATAATTAATTACTAGTTAAATAGTGTAAAGAGCTGCTTATAAAAAGAACTAACTTACAACTAGAGTGTCTACTACAAGTAACCTATATTCTAATCTAGCGCTGTTTAGTTACTCTAACTCTTTCATGTTATCTTTTATAATACTCGGCTTCTAGTTTGTACAGGCAACCTGCTCTTAAACCACGTTAGACTAGCGTGGTTTTCAATTTCAATATGTGCTAATTAGATTAATTAATATTGTTACTAATTAATATTAGCGCGTATTAGCAAATATTAGCAGATTTATAATATTTGCACAGGTGTTCTTAGCACTCTATAAAAAGATTTTAGATTTTTAAATTTCTACATTGTATAAATAATTATTTAAATATAATAGCTTCTAAAGCTAATTTATTGCTGTTTACACTAACATTATACTCCTCTTATACAGAGGAGTTATTAAACTAGGCGTAAAAGAAGACTTCTGCTCTATAAAAACATACTTAATTACTATATAAAAAAAATACACATTATAAAAAGATAAAGCTTATGTACTGTTGTTAGATATGCGCACCTACTGTTAAGACAGGAGGAACGCTTGACGAAAGCTGCTACATAGTACGAGCAATAAGCTCGAACAGTATGTTGCTGCAAATTGCTGCATGTTGCAGCAAATTGCAGCATTTTGCAGCATGTTGCAGCATTTTGCAGCATGTTGCAAGCTGGTCGCGCATAGGGCAAGTGCGCGAGGGACTCGGATCGGCAAAACGAAAAGCCGAGCAACACGAGTAGAGCAGAAAAAGGATTGATAAATCAATACAATCAATCATCATCCCATACATCATATCCAAACCCATCATTCATCTTAGAAAGCCTAGAAACAGTGCTTCAATCTAACAACTGTAAACATTATATAGAAATAGTACATTGCTTAAAGTTTTAAAATCTAAACATAATATCTGCTTTAAAAAAAATAAGCCTATTTATATAAAAACTTATAATTAACTTTAACACTTCTACACACAGCTTTGTAACACAGAGTAGTTAAACAAGATTAATACGCTAGCCCTTTAGAATGTACTAAATTAGGATGTTATTTTTATAGTGCTTGTTTTACTAGTAACTGTAAAAAAGCTTCTATTTTAAATAGTTAAATAGCTAGAGTTTTACATATTCTGTAGGGCTCTAAATTTAAAAGTTAAGAGTTATATTATAACTACTTACTTTATAGTAAAGAAAATAATATAGAGTACATTCTTATTCTAAAAGAACATTATATAAAAGAAGCTTTAATTAGTAATATTTAAAGTACACATCTTTATAGACATCTAGACATCTCTAAATAAGCATCTTTTACTTAGCGTCTACACGCACTTTATAAATTAAAACAAAAGATTATAAAAAAAGCTTCTAACGCTTTATATAACTTTATTATATAGTAAAGAGGATTAGTTCTAAACACTGCTTCTAATATTTTAAAACTATAGTATTATGTAGAGACTTAGTGCTATTATTGCTAATAGTGCATCTATAAACAACGTCTTATGTTGTACAATTTAAAAATATCTTTAAGAAGACTATAATATAGAGTAGAAAGCGCTACACTAGTGTATTTAATGTAATAGCTATATTTTTTATCTTACTGTTAAGGCCTTTCTCTTCTAAGACCTAATTTTAAAGGATAAGCTTATATTATATAACATTAAAAATAAAAATAAACTTAAAGTAAACTTAGACTTAAAAAATAACTAGTTTTAAGCTCTTAGTGCGCTTAGTAACCTTTATAACATTATTATACACACTTAAAGCTTACTAGGTTGTATAAAAAACTTTATTACTTTTACTTATAAAAGAGTTCTACTTAATAATTATATAAGATAGAATAGCTAGCATTAAATAATTAAAGTTACTTTAGAATATAAATTAGCAATTAATTTTTATATAAAGAAATATGTAAAAACCTTAAGCTAGAATTTCTTTACTTTATAAAATAAACTATGCTTTATATAATATATAACTTTTTTTATTTTTTTAAGAAAGTTATATTAGTAACTTAAAAATATAACATAATAATCTTATATATGCTTTTTTTAATAGACATCTTTATACAGCATTTTAAGTAGAGTCTAGTAAGGAATTTATTTACTTTTAAAAGTTTTTCTAATATTATGTAATAAAAACGCTATAAAAAGAACATCTTCTTAAGTAAGAAAATTTAAATTAGATAAAAAGTGTTTAATAAATACAACTTTAAATTTAATAAATCTTTATTATATACTATAGTAATTATTCTCTATTCTAAACATTGTATAAAGTATATCTAAGTAAATTAGAAAAAGAAGTAGTAGTAAGCTATACTTAAAAATATTAAATAACTTTAAAAAGATTACTAATTATAAGCGCTTAAGCTTAAAAGTTTTACTACTCTTTAACTATTAGTTTTACTATGTAAATAGTTTACTTTAAAATAAGAATTAGATTTATAACGTACTTCGCAGGCGAGTTGCTCACACACCTAAGTTGCTTACTTTTGCTAAGACCCCACTAAACTACTCTTTCTACACTAATGCATTCCCCACAACACTACTTAAACGCGCTAAAAGAACATTAGATACAGCTTACACTCTAAGCTTTTAAACAAGACATAAAACTCTTAAACAAGTGTGCTACAGCTATGTGCAAAGTCCTATAAAAGACAATAAATAACTATAGCGCTAGACAACTTTTACAAGCTAATTCTACAGCTAAATTATAGAGGCTAGGCAATAAAAAGAAGCAGGTAATTATTAAGACTATACTTAAGCTATATGCGCAAGGAATTTCCCCTTAGATAGCATTTATAGCTAATATAGCTAATTCTTTGCGCGCTAAGCATAATCTAGGCTATGTTTACATAAACTAGCCTAGTACGTTTGTAAAGTGTTATTTAAAGCTTAAAGTAAAGTTTTGAGCATAAGTATAGTTAAAAGATATTTAGCTAATTATAAACCCTATCTTGCTAAAGTTGTACATGTTATTATCCTTGTTAGATTGAAGCACTGTTTCTAGGCTCCCTGAGATGAATGATGGGTTTGGATATGATGTATGGGATGATTGATTGATTGTATTGATCGTGTTTTTTTTTTATCGATCCTTTTTCTGCTCTACTTGTGTTGCTTGGCTTTTGTTTTTCCGATCCGAGTCTCTCGTGCACTAGCCCTATGCGCGACCAGCTTGCAACATGCTGCAAAATGCTGCAAAATGCTGCAAAATGCTGCAAAATGCTACAAAATGCTGCAATTTGCAGCAACATACTGTTTGAGCTTATTGCTCGTACTATGTAGCCGCTTTCGTCAAACGTTCCTCCTGTCTTGACAGTAGGTGCGCATATCTGACACACCCCCTCAGCTTGGACATGCTTCAAGCTGGTTCCCGATTGCGCATCCTTAGTATGCTTCCAGGGCTTCCATTCTTGCTTCAATCTCTTCCATATCCGCTTCCTGACTGACTATCCTCTCCCTGACGTTAACTAGCTGAATTTGCTGAAGAAAGCTTGGCTATTTGCTGGCTAGAAGCGCTTTAGTAAGTCTGTCCGCAAGCATCTTGCTAGAGGGGACATAGACAACTTTAATTATTTGTCAAGAGACTTCCTGTTAGAGCTAGTAGTTATAGATGTTGACATGTCAGAGCTTAGTTTGAAGTTAAGATATCTTTTTGTTTACTAGTTAGATTATCTGCTTGTTGTTGCACTAGATTATAATAGTTAAATTAGGCATCTTAACCTACAGTTTGTTAAGAAGCATTTTTATAAACATAGCTTCCTTAGCAACTTAGAACAGTGTAAGTAATTCTACTTCTGTTGTTAACGTTATAACTGTATCTTGTTTATTTACTTACTATGTAATCTATCTGCTAAATAGTTAAATAACATAGCCCTAAAAGCTTTTTTTATCTAGTGTATTATTTATAAATAATGTATTGCTTGCTACTATAAGGTAGTCTTCTCCTTCTAATTAGAGTGCGTACGTCTGTGTCGCATGTAGGTACAGAATGACTTAATTAGCTGCATCCTAATAGTTAGATGCGGGATTTGTGAGAAACTGTGCAAGGTGTAACATAGCAAAGGCAATGTCTAGTCTTATAGTGACTGCTGTGAAGAGCAGAGATCTAATCTTCTGCTAATATTAATTTACTTATAATAGAGTTGCAAAACTAGATTGCAGCATAAGTTTAATCCTACTTATAGGTGTAGTGTGCTGCAGGTCTTTTCTGTTAGCTAGCCTAGCTATCTTGTTAATATATAAGGCTTATAACAGCTAAATTATTTATTACTATTAATCTTTAATAATCTTAACTCCTAGAAACTATTATAGGTCCTTGCCTTTTATTAGGGTATACTTCTCTTGTAACTAGTCTACTACACGCTGTGCATCTACTTTAGAGCCTTTTTTATACATAATAATAAGGTTGTCTACATAAAAAAAAAAATATTCTAGCTTTAGTTATGTAGTAAGGTTTATGTAAGACAGCTAAGAACCTAAAGCCTTTAAGAGTTATTATAAAGTAGTGTTACTAGAGTAAAAAAGAAATTTATACACTATATAGTGCTTTTTAAAGCTTTAGTATTATACCTAGTTTCTAATAGCCTCTTAGCATCTGCATGTAGATATTGCAGTTAATTGCTGCATGTATAAACGTGTTAGTTATGTTGTATTATTTAAGCTCTAGGTTAAAGTGTGCAGATATTACTATTAGCATTTAAAATAAGTGTCTTGCTAGGGTAGCAGTGTAGGTATTTTATGTAGTAATGTTTCTTTATTAATTACTGTAGACTACTAGTTGCGCCTTACATCTTTATAATCTATAGTGCTTATTAAGCTTGTAGGTGTACACCTACATACAATCTAGGATCTGCTGTCTAGCTGCCTTAATTAGCTTTGTCTAGACCTCTGTTTAGAATTTTATTGTCTAATAACTATCTAGGTGCGTTCTTTCTGCTACCTTAAACATCTTATGTAAAGGGTGCTTCTTTAGTTACTTTTAAGTTAATAGTAAAAGTAGCAGCTAGCTTTTATAAGGTGTCTTTTTTTTAGATAGTATTCTTATTAATGCTGCTTTATTTAGTGTTTTGCTGCTATGCTTTTCTACACTTCTAGATCTTATACTAGCTATAAAGGCTGCAGCCTATAGTATAGTTTTTAACAACTCTATTTAGCTTAGCTTTAGTACTGCTTTAGCTATTAACTGCATAAGCAATGCTGCAGGTAGCAGAGCATTTAGAAGAGATAAATAGTTATCTCTAATCTTTCTTTCTTAATAGTAGCCTAGTAGGTCTACTTTATTAAAATTTAATGTATTATCTGTAGTGTTGTCTTTATAAAATAACTCTGTTTTTAGCTAATAACTAGGTGTTAGAAGCTTAATTATTCTAATGTATATAGTAAATTTTTTTACTATGTTATATATAAAGTTATCTATTAGGTTTTTAAGCTTACTGCTAAAGATTAAGTGTTTATTAAAAATAATATTATGTGTATAGATTACTTTTACTAGCAGTAGTATTTATACACAGTAGATGTTTAATAATTAGTACTTAACTAGATATCTAATCTACGCCTTTAGGTCTAGCCTTTATAGCTTAGATTTATTCTAATGTGTGTTATTAGTTATTATAAATGCTTTATAGCTATAAGCTTTTAGATGTGTAAAGCTTAGCTTTTAAATTAATATAATAACTCTATTATTTAGAGCTACTTATGTAAAGAAGATCTTATATAGTGTCTTCTAGTTATTAGCATAGTTTAGCGTCTAATTATATAGGTATACGCTAGCTCTAGTAATGTATAGCTATATGTCCTATAGTAGGTTAGCATCTAGTTGCATAGCCTGTAACTTCTTCTTATTTACACTCCTTAAGCGTTTAGCTCCTCTGTTCTAGGCTTATGTATCTAGTGCTAAAGGCTTAACAGTTATTCTATGTAATGCTAGCTAGTGTTTTACTTCTAGTTTTACTATTATAATCTTGTTGTTAGCTTTAATAACTTTTATAGTAATATTATAATAGTTCTTTAAAAAGAGAATAAAGATTATAAAAGCTTTAATAATTAATTTAGTAAGCCTATTATTTTTAAAGTAGAAGTCTTACTAGAGGCTAGAATACTTATTAGTAATTAGTATTTAACTCTACTCTTTTATAATGCTTTGTGCTTTATATGCATAGAAATTAATTAATAGTCTTTTACTAAGTCTACTATTGCTAATTTATAGTGTGTAGCTAATTTATTATTATATCTTAGCTTTACTACATAAGTTATATTAGACTATTATAATTCCTTTAATTTGCACCCCCTTAGCTTACTATATAAGGTGTTAAAGTGTAGCTAGTCTAGGGTGTCCTAAACGCTTATGCTATAGCTCTACTAATGCTTTTTATAGACTATGTTTAGTTTTTATGTTAATTATGTGTGTATAATATAAGCTCTTTTATAGTAGATAGTACTCTAACACCTATTAGCTATAGATCTCTATAAGATCTCTAATTATTATCCTATCTAGGGCCTTTAAAGCAGTTAGCTCTGCTTATGTGTCTTACTAGATTCCTTTTTATTGCAGTAGGCAGAACAAGACTAGGTTGCACAGCAGGTCTAGGCACAGTGCAGCGTTATGTAGTACAAGACTGTATGCTTAACTATGTGTTCTATGCTTACTTTTTAAGCTTAGTGTAATTAATCTGTAGCTTTAAATCTATATGTAAGAGTTTCTAGACTAGATAAAGTCTCTTTGTGTTAGTAAATAATAGTTATAGATTTAATTAAAATTATTTATAATATAGCATATTAAGCCTAAGTTAAGAATAAATAATTCTTTTAGCAGATATCTATTCTAGTTTAAATTAACTATAGCTAGTAATGCAGCTGCTTTAACTTTTAATACTTTCTAGCTTTTAAGTTAGTCTTCTTATATCTCTAGTATAGGTGTATGTAAAGTTTTTAGGATTAGTATTTTTAAATTATGTTTACACTGCCTTTTTAGTAGGCCTTAAAATTCTAAGTTATGCTTACACTTTAATGCTATAAGCTTTTTTACTCTTTTATTTAGCATCTACTAGTCTAGTGCTCTGTCTAGATAGACATAGAAGTAGTCCTTTAGTGCATAGATGTGTCTACATGTAAGATATTTAGTGCTTTCTGTTTTAGTAAGTTTCTAGCTTAAAAATAATTTCTTATTATTTTCTTAATAATGTTAATGTTAAGGTCTACTTTATTTTCTTAATGTTACAACTTTTGCACTATAGGTGTTTTTATTTATGCCCTAGGTAGTTTTTCTACTTTTAGTAAGGTATAACAAGTTATCTGTTGTAAAAGCAGCTTTATGCTTTCTTATACATATTAAATAATTTAACATTATGTGTTTTTAAAAGCGCTTTATTATTTCTTTTTAATTTATGTTTAGTGTAAACTGTCTACTTTTTTAAAAAGTTATAGACTAATAAAAGGCAACTTTATTTATAGTAGTTAAAAAGTCCTTTGTAACAGCATTAAACTATGTTGTTTTTAGAACATTTTATGTCTCTGCTTCTGTAGCAGCGTAATTATCCTCTGCTAGCTATAGGTCTTATATGCTTACGTTTCTTAGCAGCTTTTAAGATGCATTATATTAGTTGTGCATATGTTCTTATTTAAATTAGTTATTAACACCTACTATAGCTTTAAGGTTTGTAATCTACTGTCTAAGTAGTTAATCTAGGGAACAGCATGTACACTGCAGATGCAGGCTAACTATTAACTAGATAAAGACAATAATTTATTAAAAGCTTAATTACTCTCTTTTATAATTATATCTATTACTTTTATACTTGTTAGCCTTAATCTTATAGTATTTAATAGCTTTTTTAAAGGCTCTAACACTACTTATTAATAGCTTAGTTATGTGCGTAGGCGTTTTAACGTTTAAGGCTGGTAAAAACTTAGCTATTAGCGGCATCTCTAGAGCTCTTGGTTTGGAGATCATTTGGATGGTTAACTTAGGATCCACTTGCGGCCAGATGCTGTGCGCTACACATCTTGATTGCAGCTGCATCATCCAGGCTCTGTAGTCGGTGTGGTCTCGAAGGACGACTGTCGCGTCTCGAGGAGGCTGGGTGGCCATTTTGTATTAATGGAGGCACTAAGACTCTTAATTGTTAGATTAAAGCACTGTTTCTAGGCTTCCTAAGATAAATAATAGGTTTAGATATAATGTATAGGATGATTAATTAATTGTATTAATTGTGTTTTTTTTTTATTAATCCTTTTTCTGCTCTACTTGTGTTGCTCAGCTTTTGTTTTTCCGATCCGAGTCTCTCGCGCACTAGCCCTATGCGCGACCAGCTTGCAACATGCTGCAAAATGCTGCAAAATGCTACAAAATGCTGCAATTTGCAGCAACATACTGTTCGAGCTTATTGCTCGTACTATGTAGCCGCTTTCGTCAAACGTTCCTCCTGTCTTGACAGTAGGTGCGCATATCTGACAATCCTAGATGCTATACTTAGCTTTAATATTCTCTACAAGGCTAAACCTGCTCTAAATTACTCTAGGACTCTTGTAGAGAGCTCTCTTATAGTTATACTTACACTTAAATATTACTTTAAGCTCTAAATAACGCTTTACAAACATACTAGGCTAGTTTATGTAAATATAGCCTAGATTACGCTTAGCGCGCAAAGAATTAGCTATATTAGCTATAAATGCTATCTAAGGGGAAATTCCTTGCGCATATAGCTTAAGTATAGTCTTAATAATCACCTGCTTCTTTTTATTACCTAGCCTCTGTAATTTAGCTGTAGAATTAGCTTGTAAAGGTTATCTAGCGCTATAGTTATTTATTATCTTTTATAAAACCTTGCACATAGCTGCAGCATGTTTCTTTAAGAGTTTTATGTTTTATTTAAAAGCTTAGAGCGTAAGCTGTATCTAACATTCTTTTAGCGCGTCTAAGTAGTGTTGTAGGGAATGCATTAGTGTAGGAAGAGTAGTTTAGTAGGGTCTTAGCAAAAGTAAGCAACTTAGGTGTGTGAGCAACTCGCCTGTGAAGTACGTTATAATTAAATTATTAAAATTTTTAATAAGTTTACTTAACCTTAGAGCTAAGATAAGTATAATAACTATCTTAGTAATTCTTTAAGTTAGATTAGAAAGCTCTTTACTCTTTAATAGTAGTGTTAAGAGCAATAATGTGTATAATAGCCTTAGCTATTACTATTAGTAATTAATATTCTGTTATTTTTAGTAATAAGTAATAAACCTAAATACTTCTTTTTAAAAGTGTGTTATACAGTCTTATAAAAAAGAATACAAATAGGTGCTAAGAGTCTTTAAAAAGTAAAGTATGTAAAATAGTAGTAGTAAACTAGACTTTTACTTAAAAAAACTTAACTTATTTTTTATATAAAGTATTTAATTTAAAACTATACACATTCTAACTTATTAAGTTTTATTATATAAGTAATAACTACTTAGCTTACACAGCACGTTAAGCTACAGATTATGTGTAAGTGCTAGTAACACACTTAACTAGCTAGGTATGTGTAGGTTACTGCTAATAACTCTAATAGCTAGATTTGTGCTAATTTATGTAAGAAAAAGCTTATACATACCTATACAATAACAATTACATTCTAGGGGTTGTTCTCTAGCTAGTTATCCTTAATTAGAATTAGTGCTACTGCATTGCTGTTAGCGCTAGTAATGCTAACCTTTACTAGTAGTAAGCGTAAAGGTCTACTATTATTTTTGTCTTATATAAAGTAGCAGGTAGCATAGTTATGCTATTATAATTCTTACATGCTCTACTAAAGTGTCTAGGTACCTAACAACATAATAAGAATAAGTAATAGCCTAGGCAGGCGCTAAAGCATGCTTTACACAGGTTACCTACTAACTATTCTTAAGATTATATAAGAATAGCGTTAATGTATAAAGGCTAGTGTAATGCTATCTATTAAAAGAAAATTACCCCCTGTATAAACTCTATATCCTGCCCTAGAAGGGCTAGCACTGCACAGCTCTGCAGACTGTAACACTAGGGAGCTAGCTGCTGCTGTCCTACTATATAAATAGAGTTAGCATTAGCACTAGTAGTGTTAGCAGTAGTAATAGCAGCATTATAAAGAACAAAAGCTTTAAACTAAGCTTAGCTTTATATAACTTTTAGTTTAAGCTTTTATAGAAGTTACATAATGCGCTAGCTTTATAATAAGTAAATAACTTTTTTAAGATAAAGTACTTACTAAAACTTAAAGTTTATATTAAGCTTAAAAAAATAACTAAAGAGTAAAAAAAAAAAAAGTATTTAGATAAGTACCTAACTATAGAGTACCTAAAGCAAAGAAAGGGGTACAGAGTAGTAGGTTAGTAGGTAATAGATTTAAATAAGTTAATAATTTAAGTTATAGTAAACTAAAAGTTAGAAAGACATTAATAAATCTTAAAAATTAACTATAATTTATAAAAAGTTATAAATTAGGCTAACTATATACTTTTAAGTACTTTATAGATTTGCTAAGTCTTAATCTATAAAAGTGCACTAAGATAAAGCTGCTCTTCTTAGTGTTACTAAAATAGATTAAGTATTTATGTTATAATAAGCTTTATAGCTAAGGTTGTTTTTTTTATCTTAGATTAGTTTACTTTATTTTTAAGCTTCTTTTATTATTAGTTTATTAAAAAGATCTAAAATGTTTAGATTTTATAATAAATTATTATTTATAATAAGCTTAGTATAAGGTCTCTAGAGAATATACTTACATTACTATTACTGTTGCTATTGCTGTTGCTATTACTGTTGCTATTGCTGTTGCTGCTGCTGCTGCTGCTGCTGCTGCTGCTATTAGTAAGGCAAAGTAAAGTTATAAACAAGGGTTAAAGTACTGTATAAGAAAGGCGCCTGATTACATGACTACATTCTATATCTAATATTACATAATTACATTAAAATGCTGCTAATATATGCTAATACTGCGTATAATGTTTACTTATAAAATAAATACGCTATTATTATTACTATGTTAATAAAAGTGCTGCTAATATTTAATTAGCTAGATTTTCGCTTATTGAAAACCACGCTGCGTTAGACAATAGCATCCCAACTTATTCTTACCGCATTAGAGAGACGTAGAAGCTAAAACAATACTATAGACGCTGCTTAAACTAGGATATCTTTTAAATTAATAGTATTTTAATTTGTTGTTAATCTATAAAGCTATAGAGGCTGACGAACTTAACAGAGTAGGCCACTCGCTTGTAAACTACGTTATATGCATTCACGCAATTATAATGGATCTCGGAGTCCGATACAAATTAATGGATCCATCTGCGTAAGATTAGATGTAGGGATAATTGGCTGAAAATGCTGGGATTGGAACAAGGCTTGTACGTCAAATGACCGGAGTCTCGATTGGGCAGGTGTCACGGTCCGCACGCCGCTCTGTCATGTATTGATAACTGGGATGGAGGGTATAGCTCTAATGTAGTTGTGAGGCGAAGCAGAATTCAAGACCCTAATCACAAACCTCGATACAATGGTGGGAAAATCAGCAACGACCAGAAGTTCGAGTGCCTAACTATTAGAGTCCTCCTGCTAGTCCACGTCTCATACGCGCCAAGTCCCACTATGGCTCGTTTGCTGCGACGGATCGACTCACTCTTCTTCTCGCTTCTCTCCCTTGGGGGAAAGAACCCAACTTCGCGAATATGCGTCTTGTTGTTCTTCTCGTGGTTCCTTTGGAGGATTTGGAAGTTCTCGGTCGCTCCTAAATGGTATCCCAATAGGCCTAAGACGTACCCGTATTGGATCCCATTTGTTGGCCATACGCTTTCATTCTTCCGCGACGGTGATGGAACGATAATGCGAGCAAGGTAAGCATACAGTCTGATACCCATTTTATCTTTACTTATCCCTTGCGCTCATTCATCCTAGGATGTACTTCAAAAACGATCGAGCACCATTCAAGCTGGTCATCATGGGGGAAACGGTCTATGTGGTAACGTCACCTCAGGATACTGCCTCCGTGCACAGGCAAATCGAAAACCTTTCTATGGACAATTGGATTAAAGAATTGATGGTTCAGTTCGGAGCAACTTCAGCATCCATCAATGCCATGTGGAGTCCCGTTCCTGACTCTGCCGACCATCTCCAACCAAAGGAATTCGAGAAGGCAATGCAGAGTGCTTCGAAAGAACCATTAGCTCATGTCTGCCAGCTGCTTTTCCGTCTGCAATTAAATCCAGGCGAGTACTCGAATCAGGTCCAGGAGCGGGTTCTTCGGAAGATTCACGAGAGAATGACATGGGAAGAAATGCCAACCTCCATGATTTTGTCAGAAGCACACAACTCGCGTGTTATATCGCTTCTTCATTGGTCGCAAAACGTGCTCCTCCAAGGGGCCACGACTTCGTTCTTTGGGAAAGCACTCCTCGAGGTTGAACCAGAACTGTTCAAGTATTTCTTCAAATTCGACGAGAGCAGTTGGAAGCTTTCCTACAGAATCCCACCGCTTTTGGCGAAGGATCTTCTCAGGGCCAAATCCTTTGCTCAAGATGCAATGCAGCGATATTTTGATTTACCTGCTGCAAGTCGTGCAGATGCTTCCTGGCTCGTGCAATCAATCGAGGCAAAAATGAGGGCCAGTGGCATACCATCACGAGACATTGGAAGGTTGGTGCTAATGTTTTACTGGACGTAGGTACTCACCATTCTGCATCAATTAGGCAGACACTTATATGAAAATACTGACACCTCGTCAGGATCAATGCCAATGCCTGGAAATCTTCATTCTGGATGCTCACGTATATTATCAATGACTCCAATCTCCGACAGAGTATATTGGATGAAGTTACTCCACTCCTCGCCAATAACTCGCTGCTTTCTCCAGTCGAACTGGCCGCTCAGTTGTGTGAATGTCTTTGCCTAACCTCCGTATACAATGAGGTGCTTCGTCTCACTGCATCATCGGTCTCTGTTCGAACAGTAGTTGGCCCGGCCGCCATTGGAGATCTAGTGCTAGAAAAAGACGCCAGAATTGTTGTTCCCTATCGTCAGATGTTGCTAGACGAAGCTGTTTTTGGGCCGGATACTAACGAATTCAACCATGAGAGATTTCTACAGAATCCATCATTAGCCAAAAGTTCGAGCTTCAAGCCTTTCGGTGGTGGTGTCACTCTTTGTCCAGGACGCCAGCTAGCACAAAGGGAGGTTCTGTCGTTTGTTGCGCTTGCTCTCTGTAAATTTGATTTGAATATGGGCGAGCCTCTTAGCAACAGTCATAGAAATGTACCCGAACTGGAAGCAAGGATTCCATGCATCGGTATCATGGGTCCGGTAGCCGGACAGGACGTCCACACACGTGTGATAAGAGTTTAGAAGAAGAGAAAGGCAAGGTTTGAATTCAGTGAGTTTCTAAGGGTGCCATTGGCATACTACTCTTAAGTAGCCAGTGCGAGAGTGATCTGATACGTTTCAGGAAATCAGTGTCCAAAGCGCAACACTAGCACCGTTTAGCTAATCCAACGGATCCGTAGCCCATCAAGGTATTCGTAAAATAGATATCCTAACCATAAGAGCGGCCCTAGAAAACGTGACCTTTGGTGCCAGCTCACATGCCACTGTGCGTCCGCATCCTAGCCTTCCTCGCCGTCCCTTCTCCTTCTGCACGCCTTATATTTTATCCAAGACCTAAAAATTCCTTCGAAAGATGTTTCAATTCTTGTAAGGACAAGATTTTGTGCCAGCGGTGGTTGCAGTGACATGTCGCTTGCCTGTGAAAAGGCGGCATGCGAATGGTAGGGAGACATCAACTAAAATTTAAGTAGGAATAGGAATTCAAGAATGTATACAGGAATTGAAGCAATGTGACTCTGGGGATGTAGTTGGTGATGTGCTAATTTTTTGGTGCTATGGCACAGAAAAACAGATTGCACTTTGGAACAGAGACTGACTAACAGATGTGCTCTAGCTATGACGAAAGCGGCGTCAATTATTAGGGAATACATTACTGTGCTTATAAGATATCGCTTAAGGATGTTAGATCTATAAGCCTACTAATAGTGATCAACCCGCGTTCAAGGGCGACTGTTGCCGTTGCGCGCCTACACTGAGGATTACCGCCTATTCTTCGGAAATGAAAAACACCTTTTTATTGTAAACAGAGCCTCTCCGGAACGTTCGTGAGAAGAGAAACCTAGGCGAGTCCACTTTCTTTTCTTATTTCTGCCACATGGACGTACTAACAAATTAACTGCCATATCGCATCAGCTAGAGGCAAGGATTACTAGTTAACAGAAATTAAATGCAATGCAATTGAGGAAATCACGTGTTTTCTACTGCTCTCAGCTGCCGTGTTTGCTACTGCGCCACATAGGCGCTTACCCGGTATATTGGCTATTCGAGTGCGTATCTGACTCAATACATTGCACATTCACCCCTGGTTATTAAGCTACTAACCCTCCCTAGGGGGCGGCACGGGCAGCCCCTACATAAATTAAAAATGGCATTAGGCCATACTGCAGGATTCTCCTTCCTCGTATCGCAGTCTTGATCGGCCTCCTTCCCTACAATATGCCGGCCACCTAGGATCAGGATAATTTCTTGGCCTTGGCAGAATTAGACAAATGCCACGTAACGGCCCGTTGAATACCTTCCTCCATGCCCACCCGTGGCTGATATCCAAGTCGCTGCTTTGCTTTTTCAATACTGAACGTGCGGACTTGCGCTGTGTATTTAAGCATATTTGTTGTAATGCTTGGTTGTCCCCCTAACGTCAAAACCCATGTCATCCACTCAAGTACTTTCACAAAAAGGCAAACGACACCTAACGGTATTGTCCAGATGTCCTTGTCTGCAATTGGTTTTCCAATTTTTTCAGCGACCGTGCGCGAGAAGGCCCAGAAAGGCCACGGATCACCATTCGTCAAAAAGAAAGCCTCGCCGCTTACCTGAGATGCACTGGAAATCGCTGCTTTAGCGTTACATTCGTCCAAGAGCTTTTTGGCAGCAAGAATGTGCCCCTCTGCAGCGTTTCCGGCGTATATGAAGTCGTAAAGGTTTTTTCCGGTTCCAACGTGATATTTTGCTCGACCATCTTGGGCCATCTCGATCGCGTGTCTGGTGAGTACCCGATCGCCCTCGCCGAATATTGTGCAGAGGCGCAAGGCTGCGGTGTGCAGGCCATTCTTTCCGTTTGCCTGAAGCACCAACTCTTCTCCAATCTTCTTAGTCATAGAGTATACAGCACCATCAACAGGGTTCTCTGGAAGCGGCCAGGTTTCATCGGCCCATATAATGTCGTCGTACGAACGTTGAACAACCTCAGAGCTAGACGTGTACACATGGACCCTAATCCCTAGTTCAATGGCACAATCAAGGACGTTCTGTGTGCCATTGATGTTAACCTCTTCAAGTAATCTAGGAACAGGTACAAGTGGATCTGGAGAAGCGGTGTTGATTATGACATTGGCTTTCACTTTCCGTAATGCGGTGTGGACATCGTTCCGAGAGGTAATGCTGCCAGTTATGTATTGAACCACCGGATCCTCGATCCGGTTCAATTCGGTCGATATGTCGAAAACAGTGATGCTTGTTGCCTCCCCGGACTCAAGAAGGTATTTGACGATGTGGTGGCCGAGCAGACCGCAACCTCCTATAATAAAGACTGAGCCGAGGTCTCCCATGACAAAGGTAAGTGGTAGGACCAAAGGGGAACGATGGTGATTCTCGCAAACGGCATTCAGGAGTTTGAGAGAGAGGCGAAGTCACCGTAATGAGAACCAAACTATGTGGACTGAACAAGTATTGAAAAGTCTGAAGAGGGGTGAGGAGCTCTGGAGAACTCCGAGCTAACTATATAGTGTACGAAAAAGCAGCTAGTCCTAATGGGTGTAAAGTGCGAGCATGGGGATGGCAGCACGTGCGACAGTGAATGTAGGTTCCTGTCAAAAAGACGTGGAGTGGACGCTGGAAAAAGTTCAGCTCCTCTCGCTTACTAATGACCCGAACCCTGGACGTTGTTGCACGTGACCTCGGTTGGTGTGACCCTTCGTTAGGGTGAACGTGGCTCCGTGACTCACTCCTGTTTCCTATTTAGGACTAGTACCTATCCTTTTGGGGCTAGCGCTATTCTTATACACTATATAGTTCCTCGAGCTCCTCAGACCTTACACCTTCGCTCAATCTACCTAGTTTGGTCCTCACCACCCAATTGACCACTTGGAACTCCATGCTCTCTACCACGTCAACTCTAAACGCGTAAGAGAAGCCGGGTAGTACGCCAACCCGCGCGGATAAGACAGGTCTACAAGGGCCCAGGGCTTCACACTGGCTTGGTGGCACCTACCCAGGCACATGCGACCGACGCCCACAAAAGCTTGCGGTAAGATGTAGCTTCTCTATAAACCTCTTGTTTGTATTGCTATGGAGAGAAACCCACCATAATACTTCTCAATCTCTTCGTGATCATGAGGTCAAGTCTTGAAGTGTTCGTATTCAAGCCTAGGGGCCAGGGTGGACCACTTTCAGATTGACCTCAGCGCCTTGACTGTTCAGAAACCTCCAGTTGCTGAATGATGTCATCGTCAAATTCCATACCCCGGGTTTTGTGCTGAATTATGGACTTGGAAATTTCACGAGAATTCCCACGCGCACCAGGCTCTTTAGACTTATGTTCACTGGCATAGTCCCTTGAGTTCATATCATAGCCACTCACGCCATGTCGTCGACGAGAACTGATTGAAAAGACAGATTTACGAGCCTTCCAGACAGCTGGGAAGAAGATGGCGCAGTTAGATGTGAGTGCGATGTTGACTTCTAAGATCCTGTCAAGCTATTAGAGTTTGGCGTCCTGAGGCTAGGGTTAACAAGGAGACAACGTACGCAAAAAGTCCGACCCACAAAGCATATCGTAAGGTGTCTTTATCGCTAAAATGGATGCAGACCCATATCAATCGAACAACCGCAAAGGCGCAGGCACTAGTAAAGAAAGTTAGTGGCTCTGTGAAACAACCTATGGCTTGGAGACAAGTAGTGGTGCGAGCCTTACAGGAAGCCGGCTGCGAAGATGGCAATAAGCCCCATCTTCTTTTTCTTACTAACATTGAGACTCCAGAACCTGTGAATAGGAATGAGGAGGATGAAGAAATCGGTGATCATGTTTAAGCCGGCGAATGTTACAACAGCGATGCTGATTGTATTTGTATGGCAGAAAGTGTTGGTCAAGATTGCGGTTGGCTCTGTGCATCGTACTGCACGTGTAATAATAACGCCGAGGTAAGGAATTGTGATCAATGTGCATGCTGTCATGCCGATACAAACCAATCGGCACGAGGTGTCGTAGACTTGAAATAGGCGGTAGTAGAGGAGTAGAATTGAGATACGTGTAAGGTACGCGGCGGCTGTTATCACGTCGTCCATGACTAGTAAGGACTGTCAATATTAGCTTATCGCAAGGCACTTGGTGCTATTCAACGTACCACAAGTCGTTGGTGGGTCACACTCAGGGCTCGGATATCCCACATGTGCTTTCCCAGTCCGTAGTCGAGGTCTAAATTGCGCATTAGCATGCATTTCTTGCAGCTCTTGCAACTTAGCAAAATGGTGGACTGTTTACTCTTAATCATCAACGTAGTATGGGCGATAGTCACCACCTAAGCCATATCAGCATGCATGTTACTGTTCATGCTTTGTACCGTACCACTGCAATCAAGCAAATAGCTAGGGAAGTCAGCAGAATTTCGATAGCATTTCTATTCTCTCATTAAGCATTACCATCATCCCACAAGATCTTCTGGGAGGATACGACTTTTCTCACATAGAGCCGAAGGATGACCGCAATGAAAGGTATGACTGTGAAAACAGTCCCGACGATAACGAGAACGCGACCATCAGTCCGGGGGTTATCGAAGTTTGACTGAACACCTAGTGGAGGCTGCATAGCTGGCATATTGTCGAGCAAGGCTGCAAAATCGGAGTTCTCACTCGCCATCGTATTTATTCCACAATGAGGAAACAATAGAGAAAATAAGGCGCCTGGATTTCGAAAAGGTGTCGCAGAAGAGATTTTTCTCTCGAGAACAATCAGCGGAAGGGGTAGGTGGATATATCTGCTGTCCTGCGTAGCACTACGTACGAAGAAGAAATCGGGCCCTACAGTAGGGATCAACCTGAAACTGCTTATGTTTATGAATATGGGACAGCGAGAGCTACGGGAATCAACGGACATCAATGTATGTTGGACGGGAGACGGACGTGAGCCTCAGTCTCTATGGGGCAATGATTCATCAGAAAAGGAAGGGGTGGAGGGCTGGTCAAGTATGCTGTGTAACCAGCGGACTTCTGTGTGATCAATATCATGGGTGCATGCAGAAGAATATTGAATGGTGAATCCTTCCCACGTCGTAGATTACTGCGGCGCAGCGATTTGTTTAGCCTAGACCTGACACAGAAAGTTATTAACAATGTTATTGACCTTGTTTCGAATTGGACCCCTGCCCCAATATCCCTGCGTTCATTGGTCGTGCGTAAGCTATTGACCTCAAGGAGGCAGGCCACAATTCACTTAACGGCATCCCACACAACAAACATCAATTCCCCTAAATCAAGGGTTGGCGAACCTCATCATGGTCGAAACGCGCCCGAACTCTCCTCTCGACACCAGATGTACGGACAATGACCGAGCCACGCAAGATTCTGTTGATGTTGTCAATAGCCAAGCTGGTATGGTATCTTCTATCGCACGTGGCTCACGCGATACTTATCTCAGCAAGCTCAGACGGATGGGGAGAGAAGGGGCAACCGTGCGTACAGTTCGTTCATACACGCTAAAAACTCGCTTGAGCAGCCAAGCGTCAGAAATTAAAAGCAGAAAGTGTTGCGTTAGCTTTTAACTTTTTTATATCTAGCTTAACTTTTTTATGTCTAGCTTAACTTTTGTATATACAAGGTTATCTTTTAGCTATAAAGCTAGTATGTAAAAGGTAATAGCCCTGCAACAGAAGCAGGGGACGCAAATAGCAGTGTAGGTACATTTTAATTATAAATTAAAAGCATATCTAGCGCATTCTAGGATACAATTGCAATTAAGCCTTTTTGTATCTAGAAACTTAACAATTTGTATCTTTAATGTCTTCTAATACTGTACCTTCTTCTATGCCTTCTTTTATAGAAGTTATCTAGTAATACTACTACCTAGTTAAGCAAGCTTAAACCTTAGTTAATAATCTTACTATTAATACATAAGACCTTATTATTAAAGATAAGAACAAGGCCCTTACTAAAAAGCGTAGCTATCCCCTGCTAAAAGTTAAGCCTATAGGCCCTAATGTATAAGTAAGTAAGCTCTAAGATACATTTATTATTTATTTAAAATATACTCTAAGTATATTATAAAAAGAAGATAATGTATAGCTAGCACTTACTAAAAGCGTTAACCTTATTGTTGCCTATAAGATAGACAGTAGCTAGATCCTACCTAAATACCCCTATACATATCTAAATAGGTATGCTTATGTACTTAATTATAATAACTCTACTTAGTAGTAAGCTATATTAATGTTAAAAGTACTTACAGCAGCTAATTCTTTAAAGATACTTTAAAAATTTATTGCTAATGTATTATTATTATATTAGAGTTACTAATTCTTGTGCTAAGTTGTCTTACTGTTCTGCCTAGTCTACTTACCCTACCTTAGGTGTAATGCCCTCTGTGCTAAATATTAGTGCACAGGATTCTGTAGCTGTGAATACCTACATCTAGACTTATCTAACATGCAATATAAATAGATTTTAGATTTAATATAGGCTTATTACACAAAGCTTTATATAATTAATAATATATTAGAAATAGATTTAAAGAGGTGTAAATCTATAGTAATTTTCTAAAGGGCACAGACTAAGTTTAACATATATAAAGCTTACAATTTATAAGTAAAAAGCTATAAGCTTATAATTAAGCAGCTAAGATTTCTAGTAAGCCTACTTTTAGATACATTCTTATAACACTTTTATTATATTTAGCATAGGTTTTTAATATATCTAGACCTAAATAGCAGATTAACTCTTTACTTAGCCTACAAGAACTATTACATAGCTTTAAAAAAGTATAGTAAGCACTTTTATAAGTAGCTTTTGCTTAATACCTTTAATAAGCCTCTTTTAGAAAGGTTAGTGTGTAGTGTTAAAGTACCTTAAAAGGCACTTAAATACTATAGTGTTGTTAAGCTAAGCATCTTAAAGCACTAAATATGCAGTAAGTTTATTTAAAAAATAGCTATATATTTATTCTAAATTAACTTTTAATGTATCTAGGTATTAACTATCTACAAGGCTAAGAAAACATAGTCTAATATAACAGCTGTGCCCTTTATTTCTACTTTATTATCTTTAATAACTAGATTAATAAGCTAATTATAATATTTATTTTATTTAGAACATATATTAGTTGCCCTTTTTCTTCTAGTTATGCTCTAGAGGATGTTATTAATTATTTAATTAGAGTAATAGCTAACTACATTACACCTAATATAATGCTTAGTAAGTAAAAACATTTTATATATATTTAAAATGTATTTAGAACTAAACCTACTGCTACAGCCTAGTTCTTGTAAAGCTTAATGCTTTATTAATTTTATAATAACTACTATGCAGCTACTCTTTTTTAAATTTACTAGTCTTTTATAAATAAAGATTAAATTAGGTGTCTTTTATACTAAGAACACCTACTTGCCTATCTCTAAGGCAAGACCACCTGTAGTGTACTAGCTAAGTATTATTAGCAGCATTTCTTGCTAGTAGAAGAGGTAAGTATATTTTATAAATACATTTAGAATGCATTTCTAATATATCTAGCGCTATATCTAAAGCTACTATAATAATACTAATAAGGTTATAATTATCTGTTGCTATAAGCAGCAGATTAAGCTTTTACTCTAACAAAAGTCCTTTAAAATTAATATAGCTTTTAACCATATCTATAATACTGCCTTTAATAAGATTATTACTATATTATAAAGTAAAAAGTATAAGAAGAGTAAGTTATAGATTTATATACATTCTAAATATATTATTAATGTATCTAGACATTCTATATTTTTGTATTATTACAAATAGCGCTAGGCGTGTTACCTATTAGTATATAATAGCGCGTATTAATAAGCTTATCTTTAAGATAATAAATAAACAACTTTACTTCTAATACTTACATAGTAAAGGCTTAATAGCCTTAGTTACTAATATAGATAAGAAGCAACTAGCTAGTAAGTAGATATAGAATGCATTCTGTATTATGCTAAAACTAATAAAAATAGATACTAATTATATGCAGGTATTACGCATTAGCTTTAGTCTATTAATCTATACAGCTGTAATTAAAGGTAGTAAGTAAGGCAACTTTTTATCTTTTACTGCGTCTACTTTAGGCGTAGTATTAAGAGAGCTGCTAGGCCTAAATAGACTTACTACTCTATTTATACCTAAATAGTTACTATACTAGAGGCATTAGCTACTAAATATTACTAGATCCTAGATCTGCTAATTAGTATGTTTTAAAAATTTATTTATTATGTATTTTATAATGTTGCTAATTATATCTTAGAGAATAAATGTAATTTAATCTAGCAGTAAGCCTACTATAAAAAACACTTTATAATTACTGCTAGATTAAATCTAAATCTTTCTAATATTTCTACTTCTAACTTCCTTTAACAACGCCTACACACTAATAGCGTTAAGTAGACAGCAAATGTGTCTTATGCTTATAGAACCTAGCAGCATTTTCTGCCTATAGTTTTTAGGTATGTTTTACTTGTTATTACATTCTAATTTAATTTAGAATACATACTAATTACATTTTAATTAGGGCCTAGTCTATAGATTAATGTATTATAAAAAAGTATACTGCTTAGGATAAAAGTGTATCCTACACCTACTATAATTACTTAATAAATAAGCAGTACAAAAAGCATATACTTTATAAAAGTAAGTAAGCTTTTAAAATGTATTTAAAATTAATTTTTAATACATTCTAAAGCGTGTTGCAGCATAAAGGATTATAAGAATAGAAGAAATTAATCTTACAAAGAAAAGTAAAGACTAGGTGCTGTTTACTGCTACCTTAAGCAGTAATATACCTAGTAGTGCTTACTATAGTTAGCTAGCTAAATAAAGCTCTTAGGCACTAATTAAGTCTTATAAAGTGTCTGTCTTATCTACTAAGTTGCTGTCTTACATTCTAAAATTAACAAAGTATGTTTAGATACATATTAGATACATATTAGATATATTGCTTACCTACTCTAGATCTACCCTATCTTTATATGTCCCTTCTCTAGAGAAGTAGTAAAATATAACTAAATTACATTTTAAATGCATTGCTAACTCTATTACTAGCTTAACTAGTTTACCTTTTAAGCTATGCTATATCTTATTATAAAAGTTACTTCTAAGGCTACTAACTACAGTAGATAAATAGGATATACAGCAGTTTAAGCTTAAAAAACACTAAATAGAGCTTCTAGCTCTTAAGATCTAATACAAAGAGCGTTATCTAGTAATAAGCTTAGCTATAAAGGACTTAGATGTAGATAATAAAAGTAGATATAAGTAGCTAGATATAATGTAAACGCATCTATAATATATTTTTAATTATATTTAACATTATAATATACACCTACACTTTTTATTTTATACTTATTAGTATTATTCTTAACGCGATTATTATTAGATTTAAAGATAAAGTAGTTAAGTAAATATTAACTATATAAATAACTACTTTTAAGACCTTTAAAGAATACTTTTAAAACATTAAGTAATATAAATTAGTTTTAATATTATATTAATTTTAGCTTTTAAGTAGTTTACTTTTTAAACATTAAAAATAAAGTATTGCATTTAAATTACTTCCTAGGTTAGAGAAAGCTATTAGCTCTAGAATTATATTCTAATAAAACGCCTAAGTTAATATAGAGGTATTATATCTGTAATAAATCTACCTTTTATAAAAGCAGCCTTAGCTGCTTAAAAAATCCTGTAGATTATATCTAAATAAAATTTTTATCCTTAAAAAGTAGCTTAAGCTGCTTAAAAAAAAAACTCTAAGTAATGCATTTAAATTAAATTTTTATAGCTTTTTTTATGTATATCTAGTAATTATATCTAGAACTACTCCTTATCTACTTAAATGTGCCTACGCAGGATACCCTTGTAAGTTAGGCCTGTATACTAGTTAGCAGGTACATCCTACTTAGGGAAGTAGTTACAGCTAGCACAGGCCCTATTAAAAGTGCATTTTAAATATAATTAGAATACATAACCTAAAATTTAGGAAATTATATCTTAAATAGAAAACACTTACACTTATAAGCCCTATATATATTAGTTACTTTACTGTAGTTTACACATAGAGATTTATAACTATTATTATAGACAGAAATAATGCAAAGTAGGGCTAAGATATTAAGTAACTAAGATATAATTAGTATTTAAACTTAAGTAATGTATCTAGAATATATCTACATACCTTAAAAGTTTTACTTAGAATTATAGGCATCTTTACACCTTTAGCAACATAGATTGTAAACAGGTTGTTAGAAAACTAAGACTTTTAGATACATTTTATATATAATATCTAAATAATACTTACTTTAAGATTATTATAGTAAATAACACAGCTAACCTTATAGTTAAACACCTAAAAAGGTAAGCGTAGATATATTTAAGATACAAATTTAAAAATTATATCTAGAACTAACTTACTTTACTATCTTTAACCTTTATGTCCTTATCTAGATTATAGTTATTATCCTCTAAGTTAACTTTTCTTTTATGCTAGATATAATTAAAATATAATTTAAGAAATGTATTTAGAAAGTATTTTACCTTAGTTGCACTACCTTTAGCTACCTTAACTACTTTTTTCTTAGCAGTAACTTACTTTTTCTTTGCGCAGGCATCTATGTAGATCTCTTTTTAAGTTTTTAGTAGCTAGATATAATTAATGCTATTTTAGTAATATATTTTATAAGTAGTAAAACATACAGGATTCTAACGCAAAGCAAGCCTAGCATTCTTGTTACTATTCTCTACTACCTGTTAAATAGTCTCTATAATTGCCTTATACATATTTAGATATAATTAGAATGTATAACTAAAATTTAAAAATTATATCTAAAATGTATACCTTTAATAATTTAAAGTTTAGCTGCCTTTTTTTATCTTTTAGCTTAATTTCTAATAATTAGCAAGGCATGTGCTTTGCAAACATGCTTAGGTAGACTAGAATAACTAGAGATAAAGTGCTAGATATAATTAAAATATATTACTTAAAGTAAAGATTATATCTAAAGTTAATTTTTACTTACTTTATTAGCAGAGCTTGCTCTGCTTATTATATTCGGGTTTGCAGAACAAAAAGTTGAGCAGAATCTCCTCTTTTGGACGCGCTAGTTAGTCAGAATTTCTTCGGATAAACCCCGGTAACGCTGTTTCTCTGTCACCTTATGTGTTTCTTATATTCTTTTTTGAAAAAAATGTATACCTAATGTAAGTGCACCTTTATGCTAATTTGCATGCAGTTTGCTCTAGCATGCGTTGTGTAAAACATATTTAAATTATGG
>NW_022985162.1:3416179-3431204 GCF_010093535.1 Lindgomyces ingoldianus | reverse complement strand
TATACATAGAGCTACTTGCAACACAACTAATATCTACTAGGGATTGCTGCCTGCTGCTGTAATCTACTGTAGTTTACTGTTATTTGCTATAGTTTACTATAATTTACTATAGTTTACTATAATTTGCTGTAATTTACTTTATGCATTTTTTAACACTGCTAGGTAATCTCTTACTAACACCTTTAGGCATTAGCTTATTATATTTAAATAGTAGTTAAAGAAGCTAAACTAGTAGTTTTATAAGTAAAACAGCTTGTTAAGGTATTACATGTACTACATTAATCTTTGCAGTAATAGAGAGGCAGAGGCAGAGGCAGAGGCAGCGCTAGAGCTCCCTAGCACTTTAAAAAATTTCTGTAGAGGCAATAAACTACACAAGCTATAGCTCTATAACTAGGGCTTTAATACTAAAATAATTAAATTAAAAATATTAAGTAGTAGTATTAGGTATAGTGTAGCAGTATTAGGTAGTAAAAGGAACAGGTGCAACGCTAGAAAACAGAAAGTGTAAAGAAAAAAAAGATTATTATAAGATTAAAAATGTGTTAAAAGCTAGGGCTAGAACATGTTTTTTTAATTATAGCTAATAATTAACTAATTTCTAGATAACTGTTAAATAGGCTCTATGCTAGCTAGCATTTATAATTAGTAAGTATGTGTAAGGCAAAGAGAGTTGCACAGTGTACACATTACACAGAAGGGGTAGTAGGTAACTAGTGTTAATTGTTCTTCTTCTTCTAAGTCTATGTAAAGAAAAGGAATATTTATCTGTTTATATGTACAACTATAACATAAGCCTATAACATGTGACGCCTAACAGCATATCTAAATACTTTTATTTAGATAATAACTAATCTTAAATTTATATAAACTTTTAGTTTTTAAAAAAGAAATTATACTAACTTAATTAAAGCTAAAAATTAGCTAGCTATTATTTACTTTTAAGTATTACTTTACTTATAAGTATACTTTATAATAAGTAATTTAGTTATGTATAAAGTTTTTAGCTTAGCGCCTATATACTTTTTTAAAAAGTAAAATAACCTATATTAAATAGCTATAAAAAGTGTAATAAGTAAAAAAGTATATAAATAGTAATAATTTTACTATCTTTATAGTACTATAAAAAATAAAGTAAGTTATTAGTAAAGCTTACTATACTTAATATATTTAAGTTTATAAACTATAAAGTTAAGTAAAAAAATTTTTAAAACACACTAACTAGTTAGTTATAATTTTTTTTTATTAGTTTATATATTTTATATATATATATTTTTTTGCAAAAAAGTATACTTAATATAAGTACACTTTAATATTAATTTATATGTAGTTTACTTTAGTATATGTTATATAAAACATATTTAAATTATAGTTAGCTATATTTATTCTATATTTTTTTAGCTATATTAGTGTGTTAGAGATTAGTATTAGCTATGCTTAGTTATAGGCTATAATTATTTATATGCTATAGTTAAATATTATTATTATATGTCTATTACCTGTCTAATACTAATTTGCTAAGCATTATGCTACAACTATGTAACAGCGCAGGCAAGATAATAGGTCTAAATGCAGTAAGAATTTACTTAAAGAAATATAAAAGTGTGTAGAGACTTAGAACCTAGGAATGCTATTAACACCTATAGGCCTTATATAGAGGATATTAGAAAACTACTAAGCTAGCTAAAAAAAGAGGTGTAACTAAATACTTAAAAAAATAAAAGTAACTATAAAGAATAAAGTTAAGTTATAGTTAAAGCTAATATAAAAACTTATTAAATACGTTTTAAGCAACCTAAGATATAATAATTTATAAAAATTATTATAAACTATTTTTAAACTAAAATAACCTACTATAAAGATAGAATAGTAGATAGTATAGATAGCACTAAAAGTAAGCTTTTAAAAAAAGATAAGAGTGTATTATAAGAAAAATAAATTGCTACTAAGCCTTACTTATTAGAATTTATGCTTATATACAAAGCACAGGTTATGTAACCTCTAAACAGACTAGGGGAGGCCATTCTATCCCGCTCTAGGACATCCTGCCTTACACCTACCTTAATGTGCTAACTATTGCTCTAAGCAAGCTTTGCTTTTACAGATCATTTATAAACTATTGTAGTATTTTAATTATTAACCTAGCACTAACACTTAGTATATAAAAAATTAAAGCCTTAAATAACTTAAGCAGCTACACTACTTTTTTTACTCTTAATAAAAAGTTACATCTTTTTATTCTAGACACTATCTTAGATAATATTAAGTATAAACTTAAATTAGAGAATTATATTCTAAATATACTTATATGTACTGTCTTTTACACCTAATCTAGAACACAACGCAGCAAATAATAAAGTGTATAATAATTAATGTAGGATTACTATAGATATAATTAGGATACAATGTCTAGGCTTTTACTTTTTAGTAGAGCGCTACCTAAAAGTAAGTAAGCTAAATAATAAGAGAAATAGGACTTACATAAGTACTTAAGCTGCTATAGGGGTTTAAGAATTCTATTTAGATAGAAATAGCGCTTAATTTAGAGAGTTTTTAGAGAGTTTTAAGGCTGCGACCTGACGTAGTGGTGGGTGCTGTTTAGAGGAAGTTTTCCTGTGTCGCGCGAGCTTTTGGATACATTGGCCGAAATTTAGCCGACAAGCGAGATTTTAGCGTGTATGACCGAGCTGCAACCTCGAGGAAGTTTTCCCGTGTCGCGCGAGCTTTTGGATACATTGGCCGAAATTTAGCCGACAAGCGAGATTTTAGCGTGTATGACCGAGCTGCAACCTCGGGGCAACCCTGCTAGTCAACGCGAACCCTGCCTAGTTGCCTTGATGGCGCAAGCCCCATCTCTCTAGCTAATAATGTAACGGCGCAGGCGAGACAACGGGTCCGAACGCGATGTGAATCTACTCAGAGGCATATGGGAGTGCGTGGGGACTCAGAAACCCGGGAATTCTATTGACACCTACAGGCCTTGTACAAAAGGATATTAGAAAACTACTAGCTAAGAAGAGAGGTGCAGCTAAATACTTGGAGATAGGAGTAGCGCAGGGGGCAGAGCAGGGTTAGAGCTGATACGCGGAGCCTTTAGATATAAGTTTGCTATGTAACTTTTGTAATGATTCTCATGAATCGTTCCATCTCGGGTCGCTCGGAACCTATCCGAAGGGTCCCCGTATTAGCCCCGACCATGACCCGACCCTCTCCCCTGCAGTTACCCCTATTCCCCTAAGTATTTAGTTGCACCTCTCCTCTTAGCTAGCTTAGTAGTTTTCTAATATCCTTTTGTACAAGGCCTATAGGTGTTAATAGAATTCTTAGGTTATTAAGTCTCTACACACTTCTATATGCCTCTAAGTAGATTTCTACTGCATTTAGACCTATTTTCTTGCCTACGCTATTATATTATATTAGAAAACTTACTTTTACTAGTAATAGCCTTGTTAATAATATTATATTATATATTTATTTAACTACATTTAACTTTAAAAAGTGTTTAATTTAGTTAAAGCTATAATTTTTATACACTATTATATTAAATTATTTAGTTAGTATAAATAAAATTTTAAAAACTTTTTATTAACTAAAGCTTTTAAGTTTAGAACTTTTTTCTATTCTTTATAATTAAAATTACTGTTAAAAATGTTATAAAACGTGTGCTAAGGTAGAAACTTAAAGACTACTAATAACTTATTAAAATTAAAGATAACTACTAATGCTTAACTTTTAACTACTTTTAGACTTTAGTGTAACAGCGCAGGCAAGACAATGGGTCTGAATGCGGAGGGAATCCACTCAGAGGCATATAGGAGTGCGTGGGGACTCTGAACCTAGGAATGCCATTAACACCTATAGGCCTTGTATAAAAAGATGTTAGAAAACTACTAATCTAGCTAAAGAAAGAGGTGCAACTAAATACATAAAGAAATAGAGGTAACCGCAGGGGACAGAGTTAAGTCATAGTTAGGGCTGATACAGGGACCCTTTAGATAGGATCTAAGTAACCTAAGATAGAACAATTTATAAGAATTATTACACTACCTCTCTTTCTATAAGCTAATAGTCTTTATCTGTAGTATGTAGTAAATATTTAGAACTAATTTAGAACTAATTTAGGCAGGATACAACAAAGTACAACCTTCTAATAAAAATCTCCTGTTACTAAAAAAAAACTAGACTAAAAACCTAATATAGATATAATACCTTTATTATAATGTTTTTATTTAGTAGTAATTAGCAGTGTAGTTATTATTAATATAGTAAATTTATTATTTATAGTAATAAGTGTTTGCTTGCCTTACCTATATAGTCTAGTTAATATAGTTTATTTTTTGTTTTAGCTATTATCTAAATCTCTACTATGTAGGTATTATTATACACTTAACATTCTATAGCTTAGTCTACTAACTAATTATAGCATTAAAGAAAATTATTATGCCGCTCTGCCTCTCTTCTAAAGCCTCTTGAGAGGCATTTTAAGTTATTTGCTTTTAGGCTGCCTATACTCTTACTTATCGCTTTTAAGTTAAGTTCTCCTTTAAGTTCTTTAAATTAAAAAAATGCAAGTATTACACTTTACATAATAAAAAATATAACCTTATATAAATATAGTTTAATACTACTAGAGTATAGTTTACTAACACGCACATAGGTCTTCTTATATTATAAAAAAAATTTAGTCCTTTAAAGCTATCTTAGGCTATAGGCAGCAGCCTAAAACATAGAGAGTAATAAAAATAAAAAGAGGGCTTTTAAAGCTATTTTAAAGTTTACTTAGAACCTAGCGTAGGTAGTGTAGGTTGTAAAGAGCTAGGAGGCTAGGCTTTCTGCAGCTAGTGTTTAAGTAGCCTTATTCTACTAAAACACTAAGCTACTTTGTTAGGTTTTAGCTCTAAAGGCTTTAGTATTTAACTTTTAAGTAGACATTACAGCGCTCTTAGGCAGCTAAGGATAAAGTAGAGGGGGTTTAAAAGGAGTCTAAAAAGAAGAGAGAAGAGGAGAGAGAAGAAGAAGAAGGGTAGAGGAGAAAGAGAAAAGTCTAGAGGTGTCTAACAGCTTACTGTTAGACTTCCCTAGCACTATGTCTATAAAGTTATAATACTATTATATATAACTATAAATTAACTTTTTACTTTTATACTTTATTCTCTACTAAGTAATTTATGCCTTTTATACTAGCTTTAAAAGCCTTAATTTACTTATATAAAGCTTTTAAAAGTTCTAGCTAATTTAAATACTTATTATAAAAAGCCTTTAGTTTATAGAGAGAACTTATAAAATTTAAAGCTTTATACTAAACTAGATTAAAGTTGTGTCTTAGCTATTTTACCTAGTACTTAAGCATATTTTAGTAGAGCTTACTAGTAAGTATTTTCTTTACTTTCTACTTTTTTACTTTATTAATAGTAATTCTAGGGGGTTTTAAAGGTTTTTATTTTAAAAGCAGATTCTAAAGGTCTTTATAAAGTACATTTAGTGTAAAGACATTATATATCTTTAACCTTAAAAGTAGCTTTAAGTAGTATAAGTTTTTAACTTATTTAAGTACCTTAAAGAGGCTTTTTTATTATTTAGATAGTTTTTAGCTAGGTCTTTAAATAGCTAGGTTCTTAGTGTCTAGGTAGACTATGTTGCTAACCTTTTAGTTAACTAGCTAGTAGTAGTAGTTAACTACAGTTTACATCTAATCCTAGGCCTTTTCTATATAGGTCTTAGCTAACTCCTAGGCTACATGTATGTAGGTTACTAATGCTAGAGCATCCTTACACTTTAGCTTATTTATAGCTATAATAGGTTCTATAGAATGTTTCTAGTTCTAGCTTTAACATGGTTTAAAGCTATATAAGACTTAATACAGAGACATTTTAATTATTATATAAAGTAAGGTTATCTAAGCCTAATTAATTAGGGGTAGTAAGAAACTCTAGTTATCTTAGTAAAAAGAGATAAAAAGCTTTAGTTTTTAATTAATATACTTATGTATAATTTCTATTTAGCTATTTATTTTCTTATAATAAGTAGTAAAAAGCTTAACTTTTACACCTAAAATTTAACAAAATTTAGACTAGAAACTAGATATAAACTAAGGTCTCTAGTTAAAGATAATAGTTTTAGGTGTGTAGCTAAAATAGTACACTTATAAAATAAATAAAGTAGCTATTTTTTAGGCGTTACTTATTTTATAGCAGGGAATAAAAATAGCTTATTTAGACATATAATTAATTATAACTATAATCTAGTTATAACTAGACTTATTTTTAAAAAAATCCTTAAAGTTAATACACAAGTGCTGCATTAGTTAATTAGGGATTAAAAAAAAGTAAATAAACTCTAGAGTTTAGGTCTATTTTAGATAAGCTTTATAACAAGAAAGGTAATTTTATACATATTATTTATAAGTAGCCTTTATACCCTTCTAGTAGTACTTTTAAGACAGTAACTAATAAGTCTTAGTAGCACTAGAGTGTACTAAGAATACTTAATTATAAACTTTTTAGATAAGTTAAGTACACAGTAGTAAGTCTACTAGAACACATAAATAGTTAGTATAAAGAAGTAGTCTATTTCCTATCTAATAATAGTAAAGTAAGAGTTTTTACTTTTACATAAAAAAAGCTTAATTCTTTTAAAGTAATACATTAATTAATTTTAAAAAATTTAAAGACATAACCTAGTCTAGTTCTTTTATAATATTTAGCAAAGTTACTTAAGTTATTATTTAAGTAATATAGTACTAGGCTAATTCCTTATTAATTTAAGAGTAGAGTTAGTATAGTCTAAGTAGGACTCTTAACTAGTTATTAGTTTAAGCTGCTTTTAAATTTTTTAAATTTTATTTATAATAGCTAAGGATGTCTGCCCTAGGGTTGTTTTTACTAAGGGTGTACTTAATTTAGAAGTAATACTAAGCTAACTTTTTAGCTTAATAGATCTAATAAGCATTTAGCACCTTTGTTATTATAAAGTACTCTAATAACTAATAATTAGTATATACTAAGGTGCTTATTATTACTAATGTAAGCTTAGCCTTTTATTATTTAAACATAGTAACAATTATAAATAGCTTCTTATTATATATTTCTTAGTTTAGCTCTAAACTAGATTAGACCTTACTATAGAATAAAACAGAGCACTAATTTCTATTAGTATGTTTCTAAGATAGGACTCCTGCTACTACTTTATTAAAAGTGTTAGTTTTAATTTTAGTTTATAACATAAAGTTAAAATAGTAAAGCGTAGGTATTTTTAGTAGCTTAGACTTTAGCTTTTTAAAAGCTATATTACACTCTAAAGTTTATATAAAAGAGGTAGTAAGACTTTATAGCGTAATAATTAGTTTTACTACATAAAATTTTTTAGCATAAATTATTAATAAAATCTAGTAAAGCCTAGGAAGGATTTTATACTTATTATAGTAGTAGGCGCTTACTAGTTGCGTAGCACCTCTACTTTTTATAGGTTAACCTCTAGTTCTTTATTTAAAAGTATATAGCTAAGATACTTTATTTAAGTAACATAAAATTTACTTTTTTTAATCTTTACTTATAGTCTTACTTACTAGAGCCTTTTTAAAACTTTTTTAACATAGAGAATATAGGTTACCTTGTTTTTAGAGTAGATAAAAATGTTATCTAGGTAAGTAATACAGAAATTATTTAAGTAGTTAATTAATACATTATTTATATACTGCTAGTAAGTTACTAGGCTATTACGTAATCTAAAAAGTAGAACTTTATATTTATATGTTTTATATTATGTCTAAAAGATAGTACACTTTTTACAGCTTAGGTCTATCTTAATTTTGTTAAAGGCTGTGTAAATATTAAACTTAGTAAAAATAGCTACTTTTATAAGTCTTAACAGAAGTTTGTCTATGCGCAGTATTAGATACACATTTTTATAAGTAATAGCGTTAAGTTTGCAGTAATTAACATAAATACATAAGTTGCTATTTAGTTTTTATACATAAAGAATAAAAGATGTAAAAGAGCTTTAACTTTACTTAATAAAACTATATTTTAGATTATTTATAATATACTTTTTTATTACCTCTAGTTTCTTAACATTCTGTTTATATAAAGGGCTATAACTATTAGAGAGAGGTGTAAGGCCGGATGTCCCAGAACGGGCCAGTATGGCCTCACCTGACCTGTTTGGAGGTCGTATGACCTGTGCTTCGTATATAAGCATGAATCCTGACAAGCGAAGCTTGGCAGCGATTCGTCTCTCTTACAATACACTCCTATCTTTCTCCGAAAGCTTGCTCTCAGTGCTATTCGTGCTACTTACCATCCCATCTTTACAAGAGGTTCTATAAAGATAATCTTGTAGTTATATAGGCAATGTGCTAGTAATTAGTGTAAGGACGGGGCTCCGCACCACTCCGCTAATACAACTAAAAGGTACGAATAATCAACCAACGTTGATTTTTGGGTGCAGAATAGTATATATACCTGTCGCACGTAAGCACCATCTCGGCCTTACACGTAAGCGCCATCCTGGCCTTACAATTAGTAGGCTATAGTGTAGCTAAATACATCTTAGTACTAATAGTATTTTGTGAAGCTATGTGGAGCACCAAAGACATGAGGAACTGCATTGTATCTCTTGCTAGAGGAGTCCTTTGCAGGAGTCTATATATATGCGAAATAAGTGGGTGAGTCGTGGCAACAGACTGTGCTGAGATGCATACGACTATGGTGCTGACGCATGATCATCGTGTGACGACACATCCGACTATCGTGCGACTATGGTGACGACGCATCCAAGTGTCACCACTGCAAACATATTTAGATAGTAATTAAAGGTTTACTAATGCTTTAGTTTTACATCTATTATCTAATAATAGAGCTTACTTATTTTTAATTAAACACATAATTTTATAAATAAAAGTTAAAAAGAACTTGTTCTTTTTTCTTTTTATGTTAAAATAAAAAGCATTTACTAAGATAAAAGTAATAGTAGAAGAATAGATGTCCTTTAGACCTATTCTAGACTTCTTAACAAATAAGTAAATTAATAATTTAAGTGTTTTTAGACTATAAGTAATAGAAGAGCAGTATAATTTTAGTAGCCTTAGTAAACCCTTAATATAGTTAATTATTAGGCTGCATAACTGCTAAATGTAGTTCTTTTCCTATAGTGCGTTGTATTGTCTAATATCTAACTCTAATTCTTTATTATGTATAGGCTAGTTTAATTGCATAAGCAAATAAACCGCAGAAACAGGCATAAGGTTAGACCTAGAACAGTAAGATTTTTTTAGCGCAAAGGGACAAAAACAGGTTTAAAAGCTACAGACAGGCAGCAGTTAAGCTATATAGGCGTTGTAGCAGAAGAGAGAGTGGTTAAAAGGTAGGCACTAGTAAGGTCTTAACTGTTTTTAGTAAGAGAATTGTTTAGCAAGACAGCAAGAGGCGCTAGCCGCATTTAGAGTTTTAGTAGAATTAAACACTATCTACCTCTAGCTATTAGTAGTACATAGATAATAGACAGAAACGTTTCACAAAGGCTCTAAAAGCTAAATTCTGTAATATAGTATGCATACATATAGTTTGTAGGTAGTTAGGAATAGCATTGTAGTACTTAGCTAGCATTAAGCGCTAGCTGCATTTAGGTTTTTAGTAGAATCAAACACCATCCACCTCTAGCTGTTAGTAGTACATAGATAATAGATAGAAACGTCTTGCAAAGGCTCTACAGGCTAGATTCTGTAATATAGTATGCATATGTATAGTTTATAGGCAGTTAGGAATAGCATTATAGTACTTAGCTAGCATTAGGTGCTAGCTGCATTTAGGTTTTTAGTGTAACGATTCTACGAATCGTTCTATCTCAGGTCGCTCAGATCCTATCCAAAGGGTCCCTGTATCGGCCCCGACTATAACTCGACCTAGTCCCCTACAGTCACCCCGATTCCCTTATGTATTTAGTTGCACCTTGCCTTGTAGCTAGCTTAGTAGTTTTCTAATATTCTTTTGTATAAAGCCTATAGGTGTTAATAGCATTTCTAGGTTTAGAGTCCCCACGCACTTCTATATGCCTCTAAGTAGATTCCTACTACATTTAGACCTATTGTCTTGCCTATGCTATTACATTATATTAAAAACTTACTTTTACTAGTAACAGCTTTATTAATAATATTATATTAATTATTTATTTAACTATGTCTAACTTTAAAAAGTGTTTAATTTAGTTTAAGTTACTATTTTTACACACTATTACATTAAATTATTTAGTTATTATAGATAAAATCTTAGAGACTTTTTACTAACTAAAGCCTTTAAGTTTAGAACTTTCTATCCTTTATAATTAAAATTGCCTTTAGAAAAGTTATAAAAAGTGTGCTAAAGTAAAAACCTAAAGACTACTAATAACTTATTAGAATTAAAGATAACTACTAATGCCTAACTTTTAACTACTTTTAGACCTTAGTATAAAGCTTGCAACACGCTTTAGCTGTAGCTAAAGCAAAATGCCTGCTACTAAAGCTAAATAACTACTAACCTTAACAGCTAAACTCTTTTTTATAGGACTTAAAGCTAAAAACCTACTAGATTTAAAGTTAAACTTTAGTAGTATAGCTTTTAAAAACTAAGTTACTTAATTAAAAGCATAAATTAAGCAGCTAACTAGATTAAAAACTATTAGTCCTAATAAACTTTTACTAACTACTAAATTACTTTTAATAATGCCTTAAATTACTCTTACTACACTAATAGTAAAAAACCTTTTAGGCACTTTTAAGCTTTTTTAAAGCTACTTTACTAAACATACACCTAAGATTAAGAACTTTATAGATAGTAAAAAACTTATATTTAAATAATAGTAAGCTTTTATTATAGATAGACTTAACATTAATTTAGATTACTATTAAAGTAAGCATGCACGCATAGCGTTGGTATAGAGACACACTGCTAGTATTGCAAAGGAATACCTAAAGCCTAGATACCTAGCTAAATTAGATAACTTTTAGTTTAAGAATATAAAAAAAATAATTAAGCTTTTATAAATATACTTTATTACTAGTAATAAAAAGATAAAGGTGTAACAAGTGTTTTAGACTTTAAAAATAAGTAAAAAAAAAAGCATTTTCTACTTTTAAAGCTTACTTTATTAGTGCTGCTATTAAAGGGTTTATATTAAAGTTAAAATAGTTTTTCTACTTATAAAAGAAAATACTGCCTAGCCTAAAATTACTAAGCTTAGGTTTTAAACACACTTAGAAGAGCTTTTTTAAGTTAATAGTAGCCTACTTAATAGCTTATAACATAGAAAGAAAAAAGACTTTTTGTTGAATAGGCTCTAACAGCTAGCTGCTTATAGTATAAGCACTTAAGTAGCAAGAGTAAGAGTGGTGTACAGTGTGCACAGCGTATAAAGTAGGTAAAGTAAGGGCAACATGTTTCTAGTTCTATTACTCTTGTCTTTCCTCTGTACAGAGGAAAAGGGGGATATCTAAATGTTCACGCACAGAGGTTCACGCACAAGCATTATGTAACATAGATACGTAATCCTGCTTGTGCGCAATTGTTTATATCTAGGCTGCAACGCTGCTGCTGTGTACAGACACTAGCAACTTTTCTTTTTATCTAAAGAGTTGCCTTCTGTACGCGTTACTTTCTTTCTGTCTGTGTAAGTTTATCTAATTATGTTCTGCCTTTACTTTACCCTATTTATTAGAACTTACCTTAGTAATGCTGTGCGTTAGAATAGGCTAGTTATACTATATAAATAGCTTTTTTCTTTTTTATTTTTTGCTTTTTAAGCTTTACTGTATAATCCTCTAGCTTTTTTCTTTTTTTATATAGTGCTAACAGTAACAGATCCTTATAATAAAAAAAATAAGTATATATAATATAAAAAAAAATAAAATAAAAAAAAATAGGCTTTATATAAAAGTGTTATTAGTCTAGTTAGTTTAAGGCATCTTTACGCACAGAATCTAGCTAGTCTACAGATGCTTTTATCTAGACAGAGAGGTAGTTAGTTAGAACTAATAATTAAAAAGCCTAGTTTAGTGTTTTCTTTATATATACATCTACTAGGTTATTTTTACTATTAATTTACTTTATTTTAGTAATTTCTCTTTTCTTATATAATTTATAAAGTAACATAATGTTAATTATAAGTTACTTTTTACTAGTAGTGCTTAGCTTAATAAGGTAATTATATAAAAACCTTAAATCTATATAAATTACTACTAGAATTAGTAGTAGTTTAAGCGTTTATATAATTTACTATAAAGTTATACTAAAAGTAATTATATTATTAAACTTTTTAACTATTTTATAGAGTTTACTAGTAAGAATACTTCTAGTTACTTTTTTACACTTAGTAGAATTCTAGTGTATAATATTACTTAGTATTTTAAAGTAGTTACTTTACTTTATATAGTTTTTATTACTTAATATAATTAAAAATCTTAGCTATAAGCTAAAGTTCTTATTATTAGTAAATAATTTATTTATAAAGATAAATAGCTTTACATAATTAAGCTATAATAGTAAAAAGGTAAGACTATGCTTACTGTTATCTATCTACTATTAGATTTATATGTTAAGTGTGTTAATGTTATTATGTAAAGAGTCTATAGTTTATGTAGTAATAAAAAGGTTAAATACTACCTTTAGTTAACACATAAATATAATATATACCCCTTTTACATATTACTTAATATATTATTATGTAGCATTCTTATTTTTTAAGTTAATTATATAAAAGTAGCTTACTTATTTTTTTTAAGTAAAAACTACTATGTTATGCGTAAGTTTAATTTTTTTACTATTAAACTTAATAAGTTGCTTTTTTACTAAAATAGTTTTACTTTTTATATAGAACTTTACTTTTTATAGTTTTTTTTTTTTTTATGTAAAATCTTTTATTATAATGCTTAAAGTGTTATCTATTTATAAGCTAGTAATACTAAAAGTGTGCTCTTCTTTATTAGTAATTAAAAGGTAGGGGTTATATAAAAAGATGTGCATACATAGCTTTTTTTTATAGTAGTTATAGTATGTTTTAAACTAATACAGTCCTAATTTAGCAGCTCTATATAAGAGTTGTACAACCTAGAGTATTATATTTAGTAGAAAGCTCTAGCGCATCTTCTTTAGTAGCTTTATGTACAGTGTGCGCATAAGCTTATTTATTAATTAAATGTATACTTATATAATATTACACAGTTTAAAATGCATTTTATACATAGCTTTTAAGCTTACTTTTATAGCTAAAAGTAGTCTCTAGCTTATCTTTTAAATAGTTAGTAACTAAGTAAGAATTTTTTTTTATTTTTATTTAAGTAGCTAGTAAACACTAGGCAGGATTTCTTATATAGTTAAGTTGTTTTGCCTTTTACTTTTTATATAAAGTAAAAGTTAAAAATCTAACTTTTATGCTTTATTAAGTTATACACTATAACTTTAAAAGTGCTGTTAGTAATTAAAGTGTTTATCTCTATATAGTCTAATTTCTTAAATAGTTTTCTAGGTGTAGTAATTACACTATCTGTATAGAGCTTAATAGATAAAGCCTAATTATTCTTTTTCTTCTAGGTTAGAAATACCTAGTCTAGACTTTATGTAGGTTTTCTTTGCTTTTTACTTCTTTTAGTATCTATATCTTTTTTTTACACTAGTGCGGCATTGCTATTCTAAGGGGCTTAGTCTATAGTAGGCTTTAGTTCTACTTTTATAATATTTTTATAAAGCTGTTTTTTTTTTCTTTTCTTTAAAAGATTTTTTTATATAAGAATTAGTTTATTTAGGTTATTTATTATAAGTAAGCTGTTTTTTTTTTTCTTTATAGTATAGTTTAACCTGCGTACATTAGAGCTTTAGTAGGCTATTTTTTTTTAATAATAATGTTTTTTTTTTAATGCTCTTAATCTTATATAGGCTAGTCTAGCTTTTCTTCTTTCTCTATGCTATAATCTTTAAGCTAAGAGGGAGGTTAAGAACTTCATATGTTGTAAAGCTATTATAAGTGTTAATTATATAATTAATGTTTACTTTTACATAGTTTTTTTAAAGTATTTTTATTACCTTTTATATAGCGCTTGCTTGTGTAATAATGTTTAGTAATAGTAAAAAGTTTAGGTTAATTCTTAGGTATGCCTTAAAGACTAGCAGCGTGGGTACTAGACTGTGTAGGCTAGCTGTGTTGTTTAGAGCTTTAACTGCTATTTACAGAATAGCCTTATTATTTATATAGTTACTTAGCTTAGTCTTTAGGATGTTAAACACTTATTAAAAAGGTGCGTGTGCGCGCTTAACTTTTTTAACTACTTAATATGCTTTTATAGGCATCTGCCTACATGTAGCTCTTATAATCTTTGTATAAGCTTAAAAATCCTTTAAAGCAAAGTTTATACTAGAGTTATGCATAATATAGTCTAAAGGTTCTTAATAGGTGTTAATCTAGCATTTGCATAGTGCATCCTAGGTATCTTATGTAGACATAGATTTTAGAAATGTAGTAGCTTAAAATAATATGTTTATATTAATAACATGTAAAACATTTTTATTATTAATTTATATAACATTAATAATAACTTTATAGTTAAAGTAAGTGTTATTTTTAATTATAAACTTAAATTTTTATAGAGCCTAGTTATATAATTAGTAAAGGTAGCAGAACTTCTTAATCTTTTCTAGCACTGCAGCATTAATGTTATAGCTAGCGCTAGTTAGCATCTTTTAAAGTCTCTTTATGCAGGGGTGTCTAAATTAGCAGTAGAGGCAGTAGAGTTTTAATTTAGTAAAGAAAGACATAAATTCTTCTTTACTAACATTAAAAAAAAAGTGTCTTTATTTTTATATAATAAGTATAGTAGTTTTATCTTTATATATAATAACATTTAAAATGTTGTTAAAGTATACCCTAAGTTAGTTAGCATCTGCTAGTAATAGCAGAAATAGTGTTAGAGTCTCTAAAATGTAGTATATAACTAGACTAATTAGGTTTTAGATTTATATAGTACTAATTAATCTTTTTAGTGTTTAGCTTTTAAAGCTAATAT
>NW_022985162.1:3357751-3416169 GCF_010093535.1 Lindgomyces ingoldianus | reverse complement strand
ATTTATATAGTACTAATTAATCTTTTTAGTGTTTAGCTTTTAAAGCTAATATTTGTTTAGCTAAGTGTTTAATTAATTTCTATATATAAGTTTTCTTATATATACACTTTAAGTTAGAACTTGCTAATAGTAAAAATCTTTACTACGCTTATATCTTATAGTTTACTTTAGTATACTATATAGTATTAGTTATTAAGAATAAACTGCTTAGCATATTTCTTAGGTTTAATGCTATAAATATCCTCTTTTATTACACAGTATAGATAGGTAGTAGAGGTAAGGTAGTTAATAGCTTTCTTAGTATCTTTACTCTTTTATTTTATTTTCTTTATATTATGTAAATTATTTTTTTTTTAGGGTAACTTTTAAAGTCTTAGATATATAAAGTAATAGCTTTATATAATAAGGTTTTATTATAAAAATCTTTATATAAGGCAACATACTAGTTCTTTGCTTGTGTATAGTTATTATAAGAGTAGTTTAATAACTAACATCTTTTTTTATAGCAGACAAAGCACTTCTTTGTCTACGTGCAGTTGTCTCTAGATTGTGGCCTAAACCTAGATAAAGATCTTTTACATTATTCTTTTCTGCGCAGAGGGAGGCTTTTTTTTTGTTGTGCAGAGTTGTATTAGCAGTCTATGTAGTATGCATTAGGCAGTTTTTAAAGGTATTAGTTTACCCTTTAGTCTATAGTAACTTAAAGTAATGCCTGTAAGTTGCTAAATAAGGCTTTACATAAAAGCTTAATAGTAAACATAGCATATTCTAGTTCTAGTTATTCTTAATAGGCTTATATAACAGTAGTGTGCAGTAAAACATCTTTTTAAAATTCTATTTTTAGTGCTCTTTATATAAGCATAAGCTTATTAATTATTATTTTAAAAACTTTATATAAACTCTTATTAAAGTTCTTTTATTAGCATTATATAAAAGTTATTATTGTCTAGTCTGTCTAGTACTAGCTATAGTTTACATTAGTGTTAAAGTAACTGCTTAAAGTGTTGTATAAATGCTTCTAGTTATGTCTAGGGCCTATGTTGTGTATATAGTACATATTTACTTAACCTTTTAAAATATTTAGAAAGATGTCTGTGTACTAAGTTTTCTAAATATCTAGCTATTAACATAGATTAATAAAGATCTTTATTTTATTTATAAAAATATTATATAGTTAACCTGTGTAGTTATTATCTTTTTTTTATGCTTTTTAAAATTATATAATTTTATCTGCTAAAAGTTTTTCTTTAGTAGTTTCTCTCTAGGGTGGAAGTTTATACAGGTTGTAATGTAGTATAGATTATGCAGGTAGTATTAGTAGTGCATACACTACTGCAGGCAGTGGTGTGTACAATTAAGAGTGTGGAGCAGGCGTTAGGTAGAGTGGCATGTATTGTTTATACAGTAATTAGTGTAGTGCTAGCTAAAGTGTAAGAGCAGGTAATGCTAGTATGTTTAGTGTTAATAGCAGCATTATGTTTAGTCTGCTTCTGTGTAGAGCCTTATATAGTAATAAAGGTTACATATAAAGCCTTTTTAGTGTAATTACTTTTTCTTATGCTATATTATACAGCTTCTAGGCTTAGGTACCTTTAGTGCTTAGCTATAGTGTAATTCTCTTATCCTCTAGCACTTATATAAGCTCTCTTTTAAATGTGTAGCTAAGTGCTAAGAAGTCTTATAGTGTCTATTCTTTAAAATTCTCTATGTACGCACTTAGAAAAGTAGCGCCCTTTTAAGTTATTATATATAGATTAGTAATTATATAACTTATATATAATTAAGTCTATAAGCTTATTAGAGCTTCTAACATGTTAATCTTATTATTCTAGTACTCTAGGCTAGTCTTATTCTATAGTGTTACCTTTAATATCTTTATATCTTTTATAAGTTATTTATATAATAGGAATTATTTTTTATTCTTTCTGTTATTATATAGAGTTGTTAGTTACTAATAAGATTTTATTATAATAGTATAGTTAATTACTTTTCTAGTAGATTGCGCAGGTACTGCTGTTGTCTAGCTGCTAGGTTGTGCAGCTTTAATAGCTTTAGTGTGCGCCTTACACTATCTCCTTCTTACTTTGTACAGTAGCAGAGCTTGCTGTACAATGCAAAGGATTAATATGCTATTATCTAGCTGCTAGGTTATGCAGCTTTAATAGCTTTAGTGTGCGTCTTACACTATTTTCTTCTTACTTTATATAGTAGCAGAGCTTACTATATAATGTAAAGAATTAATCTGCTATTCTAAGAGATAGGTAACTAAATAAAGTACCTTATAAAGTATAAGTACTCTGCTGTTACTTTTTTTAAAAGATAAGTAATAAAATAAAGTACCTTATAAAGTGTAAGTACTTTATTATTACTTTTGCTAATTTATAGTTAATTAAATTAACTACTAATTAGTGTTAAATAGGCTCTAACAGCTAGCTGCTTATAGTATAAGCACTTAAGTAGTAAGAGTAAGAGTAGTGTACAGTGTGCACAGTGTACAAGGTAGGTAAAGTAAGGGTAATATGTTTCTAGTTTTATTGCTCTTGTCTTTCCTCTATACAGAGGAAAAGGGGGATATCTAGATGTTCGCGTACAGAGGTTCGCGCACAAGCATCATGTGACATAGATACGTGATCCTGCTCGTGCGCGATCGTTTGTATCTAGGCTGCGACGCTGCTGCTGCGTACAGACACTTTTACTATTTTAAAGTAAACTATTAACTACACCTAATATTTTAATATTAAACTTATTATAAATTAATTTTAAAAAGTTTCTAGTAATACATCTAAGGCAGTATACTATTCTAGTGCACTCTAACCTGCACCTATGTTAGTACTCTAATCTACTCTAGCTACCTACTAACAACCTAGCTAGACACTTGCCTCTAAAAGATAAATAACTTCTAGTAACTATTATAATTATAGTAAACTAAAATATTTTACTAGTAATTATCCTATCTCTAAAGTATAAAAAATTAAGGTAGAGTAATAAGAATTTAAAAAAAGTTTATAGATATAAATAATTATAACTTAAACTTTTTTGAAATAAAAAATAAAAACGCTTAAATAAGTATAACCTAGTAAATATTAACTTATTACACTTATTTAAAGAAAAACATTTTTAAGTCCCTACTGTTTTATGCTTAAAAGGCATTAGAGTTTAATTAAATTTTTTAGTTAATACTAGTGTACATAGTTTTTTATTTATTAACTTAATAACTACTAAGTTTTTATTTTAATGCCTTTATATCTTTATCTAACATTTACCTTTTAAAGTTATAGTTAAGGGCTTTTAAGACTAAATCTAAGTTCCTATCTACTAGTATATCTGCCTATATATGCAAATTAATAGTAGAAGCATCTAAAACTGCCTTTTTATAATTATAGACCTTAGCTTATAAGATTATATTATTAGCATTAAATAGTTATGTTATTTTAAACTCTAACTAGATATAAAAAAGAGTTAGATTATATAGCCTAGTAAGTATTCTACTACTTATAAACTTTTACTGCTTTTACTTATGCAATTAAACTAGCCTATGTGTAATAAGAAAGTAGAGTTAGATATTAGACAACGCAACGCACTATAGGAAAAGAACTACATTTAGCAGTTATACAGCCTAATAATTAACTGTATTAAGAGTTTACTAAGGCTACTAAAATTATACTAATCTTCTATTACTTATAGTTTAAAGACACTTAAATTATTAATCTGCCTATTTATTAAAAAGTTTAGAACAGGTCTAAAGGACATTTATTCCCCTACTATTACCTTTATCTTAGTAAATGCTTTTTATTTTAATATAAAAAAAACAAGTTTTTTTTTAACTTTTATTTATAAAATTAAGTGTTTAATTAAAGATAAGTAAGCCCTACTATTAAATAATAAATATAAAACTAAAGTATTAGTAAACCTTTAATTACTATCTAAATACTATTAGTACTAAGACATATTTAGCTACACTATAGCTTACTAATTACTAGCACATTACTTTTACAACTATAAAATTATCTTTATAAAGCCTTTTTTTAATAGTTATAGTCTGTTGTACAAATAGAACCTTAAGAAGCTAGAGGTAATAAAGAAATATGTTATAAATAATCTAAAATATAGCTTTATTAAGTAAAGTTAGAGCCCTTTTACATCTCCTATTCTTTATGTACAGAAACTAAATAGTAACTTACATATCTATGTTAATTACTATAAACTTAATGCTATTACCTATAAGAATGTGTATCTAATACTGTGCATAAATAAACTTTTATTAAGACTTATAAAGGCAGCTATCTTTATAAAGTTTAATATTTACACAGCTTTTAACAAAATTAGAATAGACCTAAGCTTTAAAAAGTGTACTACTTTTTAAACATAATATAAAATATATAAGTGTAAAGTTTTGCTTTTTAGATTATATAATAGCCTAGCAACTTACTAGCGCTATATAAATAATGTATTAATTAACTACTTAGATAACTTTTATATTACTTATCTAAATACTATTTTTATTTACTTTAAAAATAAGGCAACTTATATCTTCTATGTTAAAAAGGTTTTAGAGAGACTACAGTAAGCAGAATTATAAGTAGAGATTAGAAAAAGTAAATTTTATGTTACTTAAATAAAGTATCTTAGCTATAGACTTTTAAATAAAGGACTAGAGGTTAACCTATAGAAAGTAGAGGTGCTACGCAACTAGTAAGCGCCTACTACTATAATAAGTATAAAATCTTTCTTAGGCTTTACTAGATTCTATTAATAATTTATTCTAAAAAAAATTTATATAGTAAAACTAATTATTACGCTTTAAAGTCTTACCACCTCTTTTATTTAGACTTTAAAGTGTAATATAGCTTTTAAAAAACTAAAGTCTACGCTACTAAGCATACCTATACTTTACTATTTTAACTTTATGTTGTAAACTAAAATTAAAACTAACACTTTTAATAAAGTAGAAGTAGAAGTCTTATCTTAGGAACATGCTAATAGAAATTAGTGCCCTATTTTGTTCTATAGCAAAGTCTTATCTAGTTTAGAGCTAAACTAGGAAATACATAATAAAAAGCTATTTATAATTATAATAGCATTTAAATAATAAAAGGCTAAGCTTATATTAGCAACAATAAGCACTTTAGTATATAGTAATTATTAGTTATTAGAGTACTTTATAATAATAAAGGTGCTAAATGCTTATTAGATCTGTTAAGCTAAAAAGTTAGCTTAGTATTACTTCTAAATTAAGTACACCTCTAGTAAGAACAACACTAGGGCAGACATCCTTAGCTGTTATAAACAAGATGTAGAAAATTTAAAAGCAGCTTAAACTAATAACTAGTTAAGAGTTCTACTTAAACTACACTAACTTTACTTTTAAATTAATAAAAAATTAGCCTAGTACTATATTACTTAAATAACAACTTAAGCAACCTTACTAAATATTATAAAAGAACTAGACTAGGTTATGTCTTTAAATTTTTTAAAATTAATTAATATATTACTTTAAAAAAATTAACCTTTTTTTACGTAAAAGTAAAAACTCTTACTTTACTATTATTAGATAGGAAATAGACTACTTCTTTATACTAACTATTTATGTGTTCTAGTAGACTTACTGCTGTGTACCTAACTTATTTAAGAAGTCTATAATTAAGTATCTTTAGCACACCCTAGTGCTACTAAGACTTATTAATTACTGTTCTAAAAGTACTACTAGAAGAGTATAGAGGCTACTTATAAATAATATGTACAGAATTACCTTCTTTATTATAAAGCTTATCTAAAATAAGCCTAAACTCTAAGGTTTATCTACTCTTTTTTAATCCTTAATTAACTAATGCAGCACTTATGTATTAACTTTAAAATTTTTTTTAAAAATAAGTCTAGTTATAACTAGATTATAGTTATAATTAATTATATATCTAAATAAGCTCTTTTTATTCTCTGCTATAAAATAATTAACGCTTAAAAATAGCTGCCTTATTTATTTAATAAGTGTACTATTTTAGCTACACACCTAAAACTATTATCTTTAACTAGAGACCTTAGTTTATATCTAGTTTCTAGTCTAAATTTTATTAAATTTTAAGTGTAAAAGTTAAGCTTTTTACTACCTATTATAAGAAAATAGATAGCTAAATAGAGATTATAAATAAGTATATTAATTAAAGACTAAGGTCTTTTATATTTTTTTACAAAGATAACTGTAACGATCCTCATGAATTGTTCCATCTTGGATGGCCTGGAAGGCCCCTGTATCGGCCCTGACCTCGACCTGGCCCTGACTATGCCCTGCCCCCTGCTGTACCCCTATTCCTTTATGTATTTAGTCGCACCTTGCCTCTGTAGCTAGCTTGGTAGTTTTCTAATATCCTACGTACAAGGCCTATAGGTGTTATTAGTATTCCTAGGTCTCTAAGTCCCCACGCACTCCCATATGCCTCTAAGTGGATTCATACCGCATTCAGACCTATTGTCTTGCCTGCGCTGTTATATTATATTAGAAAACTTGCTTTTGCTAGTAACAGCCTTATTAATAATATTGCATTAATTGTCTGTTTAACTACGTCTAAGCCTAAGACATGTCTAATTTAGTTTAGGTTGTAATCTTCTACACTGTTACATTAAATCACTTAGTCTATAGACTAGATTCTATTAACCTTTAGTTAACTAAAGCCTTTAGGTTTAGAACTTCCTATCCCCTGTAATTAGAATTGCCTTTAGAAAAGTTGTAAAAAGGCGCTAAGGTAGAAACTTAGAGACTACTAATAACTTATTAGAATTAGAGATAACTGCTAATGTCTAACTAACTACTACTCTTTAATTCTAGAATTAAATTACGCTCTAGCTAAGGCAAGCCCCCTAGAGTTAATTAACAATCTATGTTAACAGCTAAACCCGCTCCTGCAGCACCTAAAGCTATACTTCTACCTAATTTAGAGTTAACCTCTAGCAGTATATCTATTAATAATTAGATTACTTAATTATAAGCACAGCTTAAGCAGCTAATCTAGCTAAGAACTGCTAGTTAACCCCTGCTAACTACTAAATTACCCCTAATAACGCCCTGTACTACTCTTGCTACCCTAAGTGCAAGAGACCTTTTAGGCACCCCTTAGACCTAGCAAATCCACCTTACTAAACGCACGCCTAAGATTAGGATCTTTATAGACAGCAAAGAACCTACGTTTAAATAATAGCAAGCCTTTATTACAGACAGACTTAACATTAATTTAGATTACTATTAGAGTAAGCGTGCACGCATGGCATTGATATAGGGACACATAGCTGGTATCGCGAAGGATTATCTAGAGCTAGGATACCTAGCTAAATTAGACTAGTTTTGGTTTAAGAGTGCAGAGGGTATAATAAAGCTCTTACAAGCTTATTTTATTACTAGTTAGGAGGAGACTAAGGCACAGTAAGCGTTCTAGACTCTTAGGATAGATAAAGAGAAAGCTTTTCCTGCATTTAAAGCGCGCTTTATTAGTGCAGCTATTAAGGGAAGAGTATTCTAGTTAGATTAGTCTTTCTACCTATAAGAGAAGCTTCCTTCTAGCCTGCAGGTACTAAATTATAGTTTTAAACAAACCTAGGCAAACTCCTTTAAAGCTATAGTAGCCCACCTCACAGCGTACAATCTAGAAAGAAGGACCTATAGGAAAGACCTTATTATCCTATCTAAATTAGCTCTGATTAACGAACCACACCTGCTACCCTAATAATTAATAACTGCATGCGTAGCGTTTAGTTTAGAGGACACTGCTGGCAGTGCGAAGGAATACTTAGCAAGGACACCTAGCTGAATTGGACTAGTTTTGGTTTAAGGAGGCAGAGGACATGACAGCGATACTTGGTACTATGATTACTACTGATAGGGACTATTAGTCTACAGAGGGGGGGGTAGTGTAACGATCCTCATGAATCGTTCCATCTTAGATGGCCTGGAAGGCCCCTGTATCGGCCCCGACCTCGACCTGGCCCCGACTATGCCCTGCCCCCTGCTGTACCCCTATTCCTTCATGTATTTAGTCGCACCTCGCCCCTGTAGCTAGCTCGGTAGTTTTCTAATATCCTACGTACAAGGCCTATAGGTGTTATTGGTATTCCTAGGTCTCTAAGTCCCCACGCACTTCTATATGCCTCTAAGTGGATTTATACCGCATTTAGACCTATTGTCTTGCCTGCGCTGTTACAATAACTAGAGTTTCTTACTACTTCTAATTTATTAGGCTTAGATAACCTTACTTTATGTAATAATTAAAATGTTTTTATATTAAGTTCTATATAGCTCTAAACTATGTTAAAGCTAGAACTAGAAACATTCTACAGAACTTATTACAGCTATAGATAAGCTAAATTATAAGGGTGCTTTAGCATTAGCAACCTACATGCACACAGCCTAGAATTAGATGTAAACTGTAGTTAACTACTACTACTAGCTAGTTAACTAAAAGGTTAGTAACATAGTCTACTTAGAAACTAAAAACCTAGCTATTTAAAGACCTAGCTAAAAACTATCTAAATAATAAAAAAGCGTCTTAAAAGTACTTAAATAAGTTAAAAACTTATACTGCCTAGAGCTACTTTTAAGGTTAAAGATACATAACATTTTTGCACTAAATATGCTTTATAAAAACTCTTAAAATCTACTTTTAAAATAAGAACTTTTAAAACCCCCTAGAATTACTATTAATAGAGTAAAGAAGTAAAAAGTAGAGAAAATACTTACTAGTAAGCTCTACTAGAAAATGCTTAAGTACTAGGTAAAATAAGTAAGACATAACTTTAATCTAGTCTAGTATAAGGCTTTAAATTTTATAAGTTTTTTTTATAAACTAAAAGCTTTTTATAATAAGCATCTAAATTAGCTAAAACCTTTAAAAGCTATTTGTAAGTAGATTAAGGCTTTTAAAGCTAGTATAAAAGGTATAAATTACTTAGCAAATAATAAGGTATAAAAGTAAAAAGTAAATTTATAGTTATATATAATAGTATTATAACTTTATAGACATTGCGCTAGGAAGGTCTAACAGTAAGCTGTTAGACACCTCTAGACTCTTCTCTTTCTCCTCCTCTGCCTTTCTTCCTCTTCTCCCTCCTCTCTAGACGCTTTTTAAACCCCCTCTGCCTTATCCTTAGCTGCCTAAAAGTGCTGCAATGTTTACTTAAAAGTTAAACACTAGAGCTTCTAAGGCTAAAACTTAATAAAGCAGCTTAGTATTCTAGTAGAATAAAGCCACCTAGACGCTAGCTATAGAAAGACTAGCTTCTTAACTCTGTATAACTTATGCTACTTACGCTAAGTTCTAAGCAAACTTTAAAATAGCTTTAAAAGCCTCTTTTCTATCTTCCTTACTTCTTGCGTTTTAGGCTGCTGCCTATAGCTTAAAATAGCTTTAAAGGACTAGAAGTTTTTTTTATAATATAAGAAAACCTACACGCGTGTTAGTAAACTATACCTTAGCAGTATTAGACTATATTTATATAAAGTTACATTTTTTATTATATAAAGTGTCTAAACGTTAATCAAAGGTGTATTAATCCAACTCTGTGTAGATATTAATAGTATATCCACGGCGACATTTGTATAGCTGATTCAGCGGCTTAGCGAGATTTTTGCTAGCAGGGGGGACCGTGCGCTCATCAACTTCTAGTATCCACCCATGTCCATTGCCCACCCTCTATAGGCGATATCTACGCCGCTACATGTAGAAATAGCCTGATTTTTAGTCTTATAATAGCTGCTAGGCTGCTCTAGCTTTAAAGCGCTGCAGAGCTGCATTATAATTGCTATTACATTGCTAGGAACGCACTGTATGGCTGCTAGGTACCTCTCTATAAATGTTACAGTGTGACAGAAGAAAGTATACTGTGCTTGCACAGTATCCTAATAATGCAGCAAATTGCAGAATAATGCAGCAAATTGCAAAAAGACGCAGCAAATTGCAGAATAATGCAGTAAATTGCAAAAAGACGCAGTAAATTACAAAACAATGCAGTAAATTATAACAAAAAGTAGTAAATTACAAAATAATATAGCAAATTATAAAAAGACGCAGTAAATTGCAGAACAATGTAGTAAATTACAACAAGACGCAGCATATTGCAGAATAATGCAGCAAATTGCAACAAGACGCAGTAAATTGTAGAATAATATAGCAAATTGCAAAAAGACACAGTAAATTGCAGAATAATGCAGTAAATTATAAAATAATGCAGTAAATTACAAAAAAACACAGTAAATTGCAGAACAATACAGTAAATTGCAACAAGACGCAGCATATTGCAGAACAATACAGTAAATTACAACAAGACGCAGCAAATTACAGAATAATGTAGAATAAAATCTCTACTTAGCAGCTATAACTATCTAAACACTAATTAATTAACTTTTATAACAATAACTATATATAATACTAGGACTATAAAACTAGGGGTGATTGCTCCCCTTCTAAGTAACTCTAAAATGCTTGCAGAGCTAGTCTAGCAAGACCCTCTGCTGCTGCTGCTGCTAGCTTACCTGCCACATAGCCGCCTCCTTGCTAGTCCTCTGCGCCTACATAATGCGCTTAATCTTCTTAATAACCTTAAGCTGCAAAGAGTACTACTGCAGCTTACTTTAACAACTTAACCTCTACTTATTCCTCTAGCGCCTGTCTAGCTTAGTAATAAAAAGCTAGCCCTAAAGGCCTACTGTCTATTTGCGCTAGAGGTCCTCTACAGTCCTCACAGCGCGGCACATGCGATGCTTTAGTGCAGGCTCTAGCTTAGGCGCCAGCTTAAGCGCTGCTGGCAGAGGCGATAGGCTAGGCGAGCGCGCAGACGGCGTAGGGGCGATGCTGGCCTGGGCAGAGGTATACCTGCTTGAATCTACGTCTGCCAGCGACAGCGGCGCAGCTGCTGTGTGCCTGAGTGGAGGTGGTGGCAGCAGCAGACCGCCCTGCGCCTGCGACGCCTCTAGGCAGAACATAAGGCTGCCAGACGTGAGCACCTGCAGCTGCTAAGACTGTAATCTCTGCAGCTTACACAGGTAATTAAGCTCCTTCTTAAGCTCCCTTGCCTACTACTTGTTCTAGGCATCTAGCGCTTAGAGCTAGTTAGCAAGCAGGGGTATCGCCTAGTATAGGACTAACAGCTGACTAGGAGCTGCCTCTGCGTTAAGAGACGCGTTAATGTCCTAAGCAAAGGCAGCGTACGCCCTGTGCTAGAACACTAGGTGGTTCCACACAGGGTGGCTAGGGAAGCGCCAGCGCAGCGTAACTAAGTCCTAGAGGATCACCTCTCTAAGGTAGAGCAGTAGGCTTATAAGGCCCCCTATAGCTAAGTTGTTAATCTAGCTAGCGTGTAGGCTAAAGCAGCCCTTCTACACATTAAGCTTTAGCTAGATAAGAGACAGAAGCTTGTCTAAAGGTGCAACAGCTGCATAAGGGATCTTAAAGCAGCCTATCTGCAGCAGATAGCTAGCTATAGACCTTATAAACTTCTACAGCAGTAAGTTAAGGTAGTAGCTAACTATTTACTTCTAATTCTACTTACTTGCTTACTAAATCTAATTCTTACTAACCTCTTTAAGCTCTACTAGCTTAGCTGCTATACTATGTAGAAGGTAAGTCTTCTTCTAAAATAAGATCCTAGCGTAACTGTACACCTTTGCGACCTAGTTGCGCTAGGAGTTGTAGGAGAAGGCTGCTGTATAATTGCCTGTGCTAGCCTTAATTAGCTGTATATAGTACTAGGCTAAGCGCTTACTAAAGTTAGGAAAGGGCTTGTTGTCTAGGTCCTAGCAATAGAGCAGGTAGAAGGCTAGGCTGCTGAGCATGCAGAGGATTAGCTTCCTGTGCTGCAGCGCGCCTATTGTCTTAAGCCAGCCATGCTAGTTCTGCTTGCTTGCGCGGGTGGTGAATATTAGGGGCATGCAGCGCGTAGGGCCCTCCCTCTTAAACTTAAAGGTGAACAGGTCTAAGATCTCTGCAGAACAGCGGTCGCCTCCGCGCGTGAGCATGTAGTGGCCCAGCATGAGATCGACTAGCGTACGGAAGTGACACTCTACTGTTGCTGAGGACAAGCTCGCGTCTGCGCTATGTGTCCACAGCTTACTACAGAGCTGCTTAAACTTATCCTTAGTGTAGCTGTTAAGCAGCGTGTTTCTGCTCTTATTAGCGTACTGCTCTTAATCTTACTAGGCATCCCTGCGCTGCAGAGACCTAAGGTACTCCTTTACGCTGTCCACGCGTAGTAATAGGTGGCTGTTTATGCCCAGCGCCTTCTACTCTTGCTAGAGGTTAGTAATAGCTGTAATATAGGCGCAAACTAAGCGCTAGGCAAAATGTGTTTTATCTTAGAGGATGTTACTCTCTACTTTATAAGACCTAGTTCTTAAGGGCTAGTTTATAACCTTTTTAACTAGAAAAAGCAGCAGCTTCTTTTTTATAATAGTGCTACTGTTATAGTACTACTTCCTCTTGCAGAACGCCTAGACGCGGAGTTAGCATAGACACAGACACATAGATAGGCAGGCAGGTAGGCAAAAATACTACCTTAAATTCCTCCTGCTTTAGACTATAGACCTAGTGCGTATTCTCTAGCTGCTGCTTATAAATTATAGCTAGGATATAGTGCGCATTAGCGCGCAGCTTAGTGTTGTTTGCAATGTTAACGTCTGCGCGCTCGCAACGCGCTCTGCGCTGTAGACCCATACTCGCGCCCCTGAGTAAGTGTGTACAGTGAGGGAGGATATATACAGCAGCAAGCAGCGCACGCTGAAGCTTGGGCTCGGGATGAAGGTAAGGGCAGGGCCTGGCCTGCCCTAGGGCCTCTCCATCCATCCATATATATATATATATATGTGTGTGTGTGACGAGTCAATTCAGTACAGGAGCCATCAGCGGCGGGCTCAGCAGGCGGCCGGTGCATTAGGAGATGTCCACCGCACGGGCGCGAGAGCCGGGGGTGGAGATCCGCAGACGCCCGCAGGAGGCGATTGGTCGAGAGGCGAGACAGCGACTCAGCCAAGGCTCAGTGCGGCCTCGAATACCACGTGAGCTTATCTCACGTGATATCTGTGCAGGCTTGGCAGGGGGCTAGTATAAAACCAGCTATCCTAACGTACTTAGGATAGCAGCTGTTACTAGAATTAATACATTGTGTTACCTGCTCACCTCTTAGTACGCCCCTTAGGCGTATGTTTGTTTAATTAAACCTAGGTTAACTAACACTAATTAGTCTATTAACAGACTATTTACTGCGTGCGTAGCCACGCAGAGGATATTGTCCTTAACAGACAGATTTGCAAGGATTAATAAAACTGCCACTGTACAAACAGCTCACTCCCACCGCGTGCGTAGCCACGCAGAGAGGGCTTAGACGCTCACACCCACCGCGTGCGTAGCCACGCAGAGAGGGCGTGAACAAGCATTGTGCGCGCCCCTAGATTAACTAATTGCACAAAGACAAGATTAGCAACCTGCTGCGTGCGTAGCCACGCAGAGAGGGCTCACTACTAAGCCTTTGTGCGCCCTAGAGCCTCCTGTTAATACAGGCTGTGCGACCACTCGCCTACCGCGTGCGTAGCCACGCAGAGGAGACAATACAGGCCGCATAATCAGAAACCTACTGCGTGCGTAGCCACACAGAGGAGGCTCCTTATTAGTAGCCCGCCTTGTTAACACCCCCTTAATTAATTACCTACATAAGAGGTAATTAATTAGTTAACATCTATTGCACGTACAAAAGCCTGTGGTATTCGAGGCCGCACTGAGCCTTGGCTGAGTCGCTGTCTCGCCTCTCGACCAATCGCCTCCTGCGGGCGTCTGCGGATCTCCACCCCCGGCTCTCGCGCCTGTGCGGTGGACATCTCCTAATGCACCGGCCGCCTGCTGAGCCCGCCGCTGATGGCTCCTGTACTAAATTGACTTGTCACACACACACATATATATATATATATATAGATGGATGGAGAGGCCCTAGGGCAGGCTAGGCCCTGCCCTTACCTTCATCCTAAGCCTAAGCTTCAGCGTGCGCTGCTTGCTGCTGTATATATCCTCCCTCACTGTACACACTCACTCAGGGGCGCGAGCATGGGTCTACAGCGCAGAGCGCGTTGCAAGCGCGCAAACGTTAACATCACAAACAACACTAAGCTGCGCGCTAATGCGCACTATATCCTAGCTACAATTTGCAAGCAGCAGCTAGAGAATACGCACTAGGTCTATAGTCTAAAGCAGGAGGAATTTAAGGTAGTATTCTTACCTGCCTGCCTGCCTATCTATGTGTCTGTGTCTATGCTAACTCCGCGTCTAGGCGTTCTGCAAGAGGAAGCAGTACTATAACAGTAGCACTGTTATAAAGGAGAAGCTGCTACTTTTTCTAGTTAAAAAGGTTATAAACTAGCCCTTAAAAACTAGGTCTTATAAGGTAAAAAGTAACATCCCTTAAGATAAGACATGTCTTGCCTAGCGCTTAGTTTACACTTACATTACAGCTATTACTAACTTCTAGTAAGAGCAGAAGGCGCTGGGCATAAACAGCTACCTATTACTACGCGTAGACAGTGTAAGGGAGTACCTTAGGTCTCTGCAGCGTAGGGATGCCTAGCAAGATTAAGAGCAGTACGCTAACAAGGGTAGAGACACGCTGCTTAACAGCTACACTAAGGGCAAGTTTAAGCAGCTCTGTAGCAAGCTGTGGACATATAGCGCAGACGCAAGCTTGTCCTTAGCAACAGTAGAGTGTCACTTCCGTACGCTAGTCGATCTCATGCTGGGCCACTACATGCTCACGCGCGGAGGCGACCGCTGTTCTGCAGAGATCTTAGACCTGTTCACCTTTGAGTTTAAGAGGGAGGGCCCTACGCGCTGCATGCCCCTAATATTCACCACCCGCGCAAGCAACACACCTGAGATTAATCAATCAAGCAAGCTGGCAGTTTCTGGCTTGATTAATTGCGTTTTAGTATAAGGTTTAGCTAGATTAATTAAATTAGCTTAGCAGAAAGTTGCTAGCTTAATTAGTAGCTTAGGTGCTTAATTCTTAAATAGAAAAGTTGTATATATTTTTTAGTGTTAAGTCTTAGCTGTTGTCCTATGTATCTAGATTGTTGTCTTTGCCTACCCACTTACTAAGCTTGTACAAAACGTCCATCTGCTTGTTAGTAAGCTTTAATTAGCCTATATTGTTGTTATTGCTGCTACTAAAACTAGCCTGTCTCTATTATTGTACTAAGTGTAGTGCTGCAAGTAGCTTAGGTAATATACAGTGTTAGTAAAGCTCTAGTAGATCTCTAAGCTTACTAAAGACGCGCTCACACTTACAGCTTAAAGCTAGTATAGAGAGTATTATAAGCAGTATCTTACTAAGGTTAGGATATTAATCGCGCAGCCTAAACTAGTATTATATAGGATTAGTGCCTTTGCTAATAATTAGCTTACGCTTCTACTGCTTATACTTATCCTTTTTAGTATTACCACATGTAGGATTAATAATGCTATTAATTATATTATTAATATTACTTAGTTTCTTTAGTGCGCGTGTGTAGCAAGGCCTTAGTAACAGTAGCAACTTATAATCTACCTATAGTGCCTAGAAATTAAAATTATTAGATGCTAGCTAATTAAACTTCTTAGCCTATGCTTAATTATAGTAGTGTTTATAGTAAAGATAGAGTATTATAGCAGTATAGTAAGCTAGCAAGTTATTAAGTTTAGTGTAGTACTTGTTTACTTTAAGCAGCGCTGCGCGTAGATTAATAGGAAGATAATCTTTAGGCGCCTTATTATAAGCATTATAGACTATGCTATTATAGTAGAGGAGGCAAGCTTCTAATTAAGTAAGTAGAAACTTAAACATTAAAATTACCTTAGTAATTACGCTAAAGCTATACTTGCTATGTCTCTTAAAGTGCTTTGTACACTCTTTAAGTAGCCTAAGAACCTTTATATAGTTAGTAACAATAGCCTAATTAGTAGCTATAAGGCTGTCTAATCTTATCTACTGTAAAGCAGCAGGCTAATCCTTGCCTTATAAGTTAGCGTAGATATCCTCTTTTGCTGTATTTTGTATGTAGGTGTTTACGTACGCGTTAATAGCTAGCGTAAGCTTTATAGCTTGCTTAAAACAGTTAAAGTATAAGTTCTAGCGTGTAACTACTAGCTTAATTAGCTGCAGTATTATAAGCTTATTATCTACATTATAAGGCAGCTTATAGTAAGCTGTACGCTGCGCCTTCTTAAAGAGATTGTACTGCTGCGGTGTGTAAATATAGTTAATAATATTAAAAAGTACACCTAAAGGTTTATGCTTTTGCTACTTCTTTATAAATGCTGCTTTATTAGTAAGCTTGTTAACTCTCTTGTTATTATATAAGTCTGTATCTCTGCCCTAGAGTAGTCTCTGCCTAATTAGATTAATTATATAAGGGCTATAGCAAAGGTGTTAGCAAATAAGATTAAATTTAAGCTTATAAGCAATTATAGCAACAGTAGTGTTATTATTAAAAGCATTATTAAAGACAAAGTAACTAAGTGTGCGCTTACTTATGCTAAACTGCTCTAATATTAATAATACAACCTTAGCTAGTTAATTGCTAGTGTAAGCGCCTGTAAGCTAAGGCAGCGCAATAGGTAGGTCTTAGAGCTTGCCATCTAAGTTAATGTAGTAGGCGACAATACTAAGGAACCTGCGCTTACCAGCTTTTATTGTCTATCTGTTAAAGCTTATATAGATCCTACTAAGCAATTATAACAGCTTATAAACAACATAGGGCCTAAGCTAGTTAAACAGTTATATAACATATTAGAAGACGCTCTTGTAGTTCTTCTACAGCGCTGCTTTAGCAAGCAGGTTAGCAATAGTAATTAAGTGTTAAAAAGCTAGTGTTTTAAACTTAGAGATAGAGTAGTTATTTACAACAAGCTAGTTAACTATAGCAAACCTAAAGCGCTGCTTACTAAAGCTGTTAATCTAATTAGCTACTACCTGTAAGATAGGGACTCTTGCAGTAATAAGCGTGTTATAAACACTAGTAATTAGAGTCTTGCCTAGTGCTGCAAGCTTATGGCTAGGCTTCTGCTTGCTAAGGTAGCGCGCGGCTGACAAGACTGCTACGCTTGTATTGTATATCCTAATACTAATATCTGTGAGCTTGTGCTTAAAACACTAGTGGCAGATAAAGAATATATAGGTTAGATCTTTAAGAAGAGCAACGCGATAGCTGTAGCAATAGATCTAACTTTGCTTATGTTAGTGCGTCGTGATAGGCTTCATATACAGCTTAAGACAATCCTAATCTATGCTATTATACAGTACTAGGACAAAAGTCTGTTCCAGGCAGCATTTAGCAAGCCCCACTAAACATCTGCCCCCTCTATTCAATCAATCATATAGCCACCCTAAATAGTCACATAAGCATAATTAATAGCTTATTTTAATTGCATTATCCTAATACTTTGTCTAGTAGCTATGCGCTTGTCGCAGAGCCTGTAGACAGCGCAGTATTAAAAAGATAAGCTTCTTAATTAAAGAATTAGGTATTTTCTACTACACCTCCTTTAATGCTGCACAGAACTAATCCCACTCCTCTGTAGAGTCGCCTATTATAGCTATTTTAAGGTGCAGCCTATAAAGTGTCCTTTTTAGCGCCTACTACATATGTTTAATAGGGTTAAGGTTTAGAGAGTAGGGGGGGAAATTAATAACATTAATATAGTGCCTCTGCAACTATTCGCGCGTTGCTCTTGCTGTGTGTATGCGCGCATTATCCTGCTAGAATAGATCTCCTCTTTAGTAGTTACGCAGGAGACCTTCCTTAAGCGCTTAGATGTAGCTCTTAGCTGAGTAGCTATGGTGGGGAGCAGCAGGGTCTCTCTTTATAATTACAAGGGGGCTCTAACGTACCCTCTATCTGCAATTAATCTAGATAGACGCCCACACTATCTGCGCAGGCTGCTAAGCTATAGAACGCTCCTTTATTATCTTATACCTCTACTTCTCTGTAGAATAGCAAAAGCACTACTTCTAGTTAGTACTAGAGCCTTTTTTAATAGAGCACTTATTAAAAAAGCGCATTATCTGTCTCTTCTAGTTAAAGCGCTGCCATGCTCTATCCCACGCGCGCCTCCTGCCTGCTGTGGCGCGGTTAATCTTAGGTCTGCGCTTACAGTAAAAGTTAGTAAGATTAAACTTCTTAAGCGTATAATAGGCAGTCTTAGTAGATATGCGTAGCGTAAGGCTAGTCTCTTTAAGCAGTGTTTTGTACTCTATTTTTAGATATTTTTAAGCTGTTTAAAATAGCAGGCGCTTAGTACAACGCAATAGCTTAGAGGGGCGTCTAGATTAATAGCGTGAAAGATTGCAGCCAGTTGCTTTCCAGCGCGCAATTATAGTGTTAATGCAGCGCGTCATGCAGGAGAATTCCTCTGCCAGTTCTGCAGCAGAAACGCCAGCCTCAGACTTTAAAATAATTAACTCCTGCTGCTGCACTAATAACTTAGCATTCTAGCAACAATTATGTGAAATTTCCTTGCCAAAAGACCTTATGGTGGCTGCGCAATTAATAGTAGAAAGATGGTGTTGTGTTTGTCGCGTTTTTCGGTTACGCGTTGCGGGAACAGACTTTTGTCTTGGCACTGTAATTGTCTTTAAGATAGGCGTTAAAAGCCTTATCTACAGCGTTGTTAGCTGCTTTAGAAGACAGAGCAAGCGTAGCTTGCTTACTGCCCTTAGCAGGCGCGACAATAGCGTCTTTAGGCTGCAACTCGCGCAATCGCGACTTAAAAGTATGTGTATATAAAGGCGGCAGAGATAGGGCAGATAGCTAAGATTAAGATAATAGTAAGTTAATTGCAATAGGCTAGCTCACAGTGCCGCGCACGCGCTTTTTGGGCGAGGGAGCGCTATCGGAGATACGTTTCTTGGGCGGCATGAGGGCGACGATGGGGTGAGGTATACAGCGATAGATCTGCAACACCAGAAGTATATAGCATTGTGGGTGATAGATGGAGATAGAGTATACGATATAAGACAACGCGCTAGCTGCTAGTCACACAGAGTTATTAGATATTACACAATACTACACAGTAAACAACACTAAAAAAAGTTTAGTATAGAGCTTTTACAGCTATCTAAGCTGCCTTATAGGCTGCCTTATCTCTAAAATCTACTATATACTTAAGGCAATTAAGCTATTAATCTAAATTAAGCTTATAGAAAAGCTTAGCTAGATTAATTGCGTTTCTATATAAGGTTTAGCTGGATTAATTAAATTAGCTTGGCATCAATCTTCTAATCAAGCTATCAAGCTGGCTTAATTAATCTCAGGTGTGGCAAGCAAGCAGAACCAGCATAGCTGGCTTAAGACAATAGGCGCGCTGCGGCACAGGAAGCTAATCCTCTGCATGCTTAGCAGCCTAGCCTTCTACCTGCTCTATTGCTAGGACCTAGACAACAAGCCCTTTTCTAACTTTAGTAAGCGCTTAGCCTAGTACTGCATACAGCTAATTAAGGCCAGCACAGGCAATTGTATAGCAGCCTGCTTCTACAACTCCTAGCGCAACTAGGTTGCAAAGGCGTACAGTTACGCTAGGATCTTATCTTAAAAGAAGACTTACCTTCTACATAGTAGAGCAGCTAAGCTAGCAGAGCTTAAAGGGGTTAGTAAAGATTAGATTTAGTAAGCAGGCAGGTAGAATTAGAAGTAAATAGTTAGCTACTACCTTAACTTACTGCTGCAAAAGTTTATAAGGTCTATAGCTAGCCATCTGCTGCAGATAGGCTGCTTTAAGATCCCTTGCGCAGCTATTGCGCCTTTAGATAAGCTCCTGTCTCTTATCTAGCTAGAGCTTAATGCGTGGAAGGGCTGCTTTAGCCTACACGCTAGCTAGATTAACAACCTAGCTGTAGGGGGCCTTATAAGCCTACTGCTCTACCTTAGAGAGGTAATCCTCTAGGACTTAGTTGCGCTGCGCTAGCGCTTCCCTAGCCACCCTGTGTGGAACCACCCAGTGTTCTAGCACAGGGCGTACGCCGCCTTTGCTTAGGACATTAACGCGTCTCTTAACGCAGAGGCAGCTCCTAGTTAGCTGTTAGTCTTATACTAGGCAATACCCCTGCTTACTAACTAGCTTTAAGCGCTAGATGCCTAGAACAAGCAGCAGGCAAGGGAGCTTAAGGAGGAGCTTAATTACCTGCGTAAGCTGCAGAGATTACAGTCTTAGCAGCTGCAGGTGCTCACGTCTGGCAGCCTTATGTTCCGCCTGGAGGCGTTGTAGGCGCAGGGCGGTCTGCTGCTGCCACTACCTCCACTTAGGCACACAGCAGCTGCGCCGCCGTTGCTGGCAGACGTAGATTTAAGCAGGTATACCTCTGCCCAGGCCAGCATCGCGCCTACGCCGTCTGCGCGCTCGCCTAGCCCATCGCCTCTGCCAGCAGCGCTTGAGCTGGCGCCTGAGCTAGAGCCTGCACCAAAGCATCGCATGTGCCGCGCTGTGAGGACTGTAGAGGACCTCTAGCGCAAATAGACAGTAGGCCTTTAGGGCTAGCCTTTTATTACTAAGCTAGACAGGCGCTAGGGGAATAAGTAAAGGTTAGGTTATTAGAGTAAGCTATAGTAGTACTCTTTACAGCTTAAGGTTATTAAGGAGATTAGGCGCATTACACAGGCGCAAAGGACTAGTAAGGAGGCAGCTATGTAGCAGGTAAGCTAGCAGCAGCAGCAGCAGAGGGTCTTACTAGACTAGCTCTGCAAGCATCTTAAAGTTGCTTAGAAGAAGAGCAATCGCCCCTAGTTTTATAGTCCTAGTATTATATATAGTTATTATTACAAAAGTTAATTAATTAGTGTTTAAATAGTTATAGCTGCTAAGTAGGGATTCTATTCTGCATTATTCTGCAATTTGCTGCGTCTTGTTGTAATTTGCTGCATTATTCTGCAATATGCTACGTCTTGTTGTAATTTACTGTATTATTCTGTAATTTGCTGCGTCTTTTTGTAATTTACTGCATTATTTTGCAATTTACTGCATTATTCTATAATTTACTGCGTCTTTTTGTAATTTACTGCATTATTTTACAATTTGCTGCGTCTTGTTGCAATTTACTGTATTATTCTGCAATATGCTACGTCTTGTTGTAATTTGCTATATTATTCTGCAATTTGCTGCGTCTTTTTATAATTTGCTGCATTATTTTGCAATTTGCTACTTCTTGTTATAATTTGCTGCATTATTCTGCAATTTACTATGTCTTTTTGTAATTTACTACATTATTCTGCAATTTGCTGCGTCTTTTTGCAATTTGCTGCATTATTCTGTAATTTACTGCATTATTAGGATACTGTGCAAGCACAGTATACTTCCTTCTGTCACACTGTAACATTTATAGAGAGGTACCTAGCAGCCATACAGTGCGTTCCCAGCAACGTAATAGCAATTATAATGCAGCTCTGCAGCGCTTTAAAGCTAGAGCAGCCTAGCAGCTATTATAAAACCAAAAATTAGGCTATTTGCACATGTAGCGGCGTAGATATCGCCCATGGAGGGTGGGCAATGGACATGGGTGGATACTAGAAGTTGATGAGCGCACAGTCCCCCCTGCGAGCAAAAATCTCGCTAAGCCGCTAAATCAGCCATACAAATGTCGCTGTGGATATACTATTGCTATTAACTGTTTTCTTGTTTTTAGGAGAGTACTGCCCCTTCTGCTCTTAGGGAAGCATTAGTGTGCACTTTTGTTTCTAGCGTAAGGTTGTACATTCTAAGGACAGGGTAGCTTATTATTATCTACTTTAGCTCTTAGAAGGCTTCCTTTATTTCTATTATCTATTAGAATTTCTAGGTTGCTCTTTCTTTTAAGGTAGCGTCTGTAAGGGGGAGGGTAATTTTTAAGTAATTTTTAATTATCCTTTGTACGTAGCTAGTAAGGCCTAGAAATCCTTTAATTTCTGTTACTATTATTAGTGTTAGCTATTCTAACACCTTAGTTACTTTACTAGAGTCTATTTTTATTTCTTCTTTATTAATAATAAATTCTAAGTACTTAGTTTTTTAAACATTAAACTTATATTTTTCTAGTTATAGGTAAAGTCTATATTATTAGAGTTAGTTAAGTATAAGTTTTACTTTAGATACATAATCTGCTTAGTTCTTTTTTATGTATATTAGAACGTTATCTAGATACACAAGTATAAATATATCTAGGTAGAAGTTAAGTACAGTGTTAATAACTTATTAGAAGGTTACTAGAGCGTTAGTTAATCTAAATAGCATAATAAAAAGTTTATATAATCCTTTTAAAGTTTAGAAGGCTATTATCTACTTATGTCCTTCTTTAATTCTTATCTTATTAAATCTGTCTTAGATATTAAACTTAGTAAAGTGCTTAGTTCCTTTAAGTTAGTTTATAATATCTTAGATAATTAGTAAGAGGTATTAGTTCTTTATTATGTTGTTATTAAGAGTTTAGTAGTTTTAACATACTTTTACCTTACTATTTTTTTTCTTTGCAAAAACTACTGCTAATGCCACTAAGCTGTTGCTTTCTCTAATGTGTTCTTAAGCTAGCATTCTGTCTATGTATTCCTGTAGAGCGTCCTTCTAGGCTTTTGTTAGGGGTTGTAGTTTATAAGTTTTTAATTATAGGTTTAGCTTAAGATTAATAGTGTAATCCTAGGGCTAGTGTAGTAGCAGTTCTTCTAGATCTTCTAGGGTTTTAAACATATTCTTATAGTCTTAATATTCCTTTAGTAGTTTATTTACTTTATAGGTTATTTAGTAAATCCTTACCTAATTAAGGTCCTGTTCTTTTTTAAATTCTTTAAAAAAGATTTTTTCTAGTTCTTCCTTTATTTAGTAGATAGCCTAGGCTTCTAGCTTCTAACAGGGGAACTTCCTTAGTCTCTTTTCTTTTTAAAAATAGTTGCTTCTTTTCTTCGCGTGTTCTAGGTTAGTTACTAGGGACATAGTTTGCTAATTAATTATTAGGTTATGCTTGTACAACTAGTTGTAGCCTAGTATTGCTTAATATTTATTCTCTAATAGCAGTATGTTAAAGGATATCTAGTTACTAGTTTCTTCTGCTTTAGTAATAAGTTTATTAGTTTTAAGCTAAATTTAGCCTACGCTGTATTTTATTAATAAGGCGTTAGCTAAAGATATTCTAAAGAGGTTCTTCTTTTTTTAAAATAGTATGTTATTCTAGTTAACCTATCTTAAGTTAATTACTATAAACGTGCATCTGCTGTCTATTAAAGCAAGTCCTGTCTATTTCTAACCTAAGTGTTAAAGAGTAAGTTTAGTTATTAGGCTTTAACTTAGGCCTTATCTAACTGTAATAAGAACGCAGAGTTTATAAGGTGTTTCTTTATAGTCTATTTTATTATCTTTCTTAACAGCTTTAGCTGCGTCTTTATATTCTATAATTTAATCTAATTACATTTTATATTCTTAATGTCCTTATATTATGCATTTAGGTACAGTGCACTAAGCGTCTTCTATCTTATAGTAGTATAGCATTTAGTTGTTCTGTTAGTGTGCTCTCTATTAGAAATAATAGAATGTACATGCTAATTTGTTGTTGCATTCTGTCTAGGGTTTTTGTTTGTGGTCTGTACTGTCCTTACAGTAGAGGCAGTGTAGCATTTTGCAGGTAGATGCTATGCTAGCTAGCGTATTAGCTTCAGGTGCGCTTCCTTGTGCTCTGTGTGGCCACTAGCTAGCCTTGTGCTTAGTTAGCTAGTGTTTAATACAGTACTTGTTACTGCACAAGTACTAGGTGTAGAGACACTCTCTAAGGTTGTTCTATACTAGTATTAGCTAGGTCTGTGTCTACCTTAAGTACTCCTTAGTCCTTATTACTTATAATAAGTAACTTTAGTAGGTATAATAAAACTTATTATGTTACTTACTTTTATAGGGGATGTAGTATCTCTTGTCTTATTAAGTTTCTAGATTCTTACAGGTAACAGCTAACGCAGGGGGAGGTGTGTTAGCTTATTCTTAACATAGATTAGGTGTTAGCAGTAGCGTACATTACTACTTAGGGCTTTTCTCTTTTTTAAGAATTTTTTAGAACATTTTCTATTATTTATCTATGTTTATAATAGTGTATTATGTCTTAGTAATTTTCTTTAGTATACTATAGGTTTTAGTATTGTTATTAATGTATACTTTATACATTAATTTTTTACAGTTCTATGTGTTATATGTATTACTGCATTTCTAGCAGTTGCTATAAGTAAATTAGTATCTTAGTTCTTAAGCAGAGATTTCTGTTATAGGTTATTTTAAAAAAAACTTTTCTTTTTTTTCTTTTACATTCACAACATATGTTGCGGCTTAGGTGTAGCCTTACTATTCTTTATAGGTAGCAGCCTGTTCTAGTGCTTTAAAGACTTTATTATTATTTTATACTTTAACTTTCTAGTATTTTATAGAGCATCCTTTAGACTTGTAGTTATCTCTGCATTACTAGTAAAGACGTTTGTCTAGTCTATCTAAGATTTCTTATCCTGTTAGACCTTATTTTATATACATTACTTTTATAGCTAGTCCTTTTTCTTTATTTTTCTAGTTACTAGAGTCTAGGCATTTTTGTTAGTAATGTCTTATTTTTTTATAGTTAAGGCACGCTCTTTTCTTAAGCTATTTTTACTATTCTGTAGTTAATAGCAGCTTTTTGCTCTTGTAGTACTTGCTCTTTTTCTTAGGTAAGCCTTATATATGTTTAGTATAACTAAGGTCTATAAGCTTACTATTAAACTTTTAGCTCTTTTTCTTTTTCTAAAACACCTTAGGTTTCTAGAATGTTATGCTAGAGCGTTTTTCTTTAAAACATTTCTAATGTCTTTTATTATATATTATTACCTTTTTAACATATTCCTTAAATGCATCTAGCTTGCTGCTATGCATAAATTTGTTTTTTACTTTATTAAATAGTCTTTTATAGAACATTCTTTTAATTACTAACTAGTCTGTCTATCTGCTAATAGCTAGTTGTTCGCGGAAACAGGCTGTGTATAGTTAGACTATACTCTTTTCTTATTATAGGGTGTTTATTTAGTTAACTGCCTTTTCCTTTTAATTTAGTTGCTTATAGATAGTAGTAAGGGCTTACTTAAAAGAGTTAAGGTCTTTAAAGATTATTTATGTTTTAATAGAGAGTACTTTTTCTATAGTTTTATGCATTATCTAGTTGTTAGCATGTAGTTAGAACTATATAGCTAGGAATCCTTTAAGGTGTAGTTCTATCTAGGAAATTATTTCCTTACTAGTTTAGAAGGCTCCCTTATTATACTGCGTGTACAGGTGGTATTAGGTAAAGAATAGTTTAAGATCTTTTACAGTCTTATTAAATGGTTTTAGCAGGGCTAGGCGTAGGGACTTTTTTAACTTAATGCTTGTTTTTTTTCTTGCTATGTTCTAAAGTTTAGCTACCTTTATATAAAGTGTGTGTAGCTGTTGTGTTTAGAGTAACTAAGCATACTATTAGAGTTAAGCTTTAAGTGTTTTAATTTTGTGTTAGAGATATTGTATTTGTTAGTTTTATTCTTCTTTGTTTCTAGACAAAACTTTGCTAGTGCCTGCAGCACTAGCTCCTGTCATACTAGTATTAAAGGAGGAGGTGGGAGGGGCTATACTTTGCAGGTGGTGGTGATTACTGTTATAATCCTTACTCTAGTAAAATAGTGTTTTTAGGAGTACAACAGCCTAAGGTGTAGTTAGGGCGGAGAGGGGTAGAACTTAGCTAGATTAGGTGTACAGTCTGTTAAGCAGGGTATAGAGTAGGCGGGGATAAAGAGAAGGCAGGTTGTGGTTTAACCTAGCAGCTGTATAGGGAGCTAGTAAACCTAATCTGTAGGGATAGGAATAGAGGTATATATAGTGCAAGATATACAAGGCAGCAGTGTCCTCTTTATAAAGGTTTTAATGCCTCTTAGTCTATTAAGTAGATAAAGACTAAATAGTAATTACAACCTTCTAACTATAGTTATAATTAAGATTATATACATAAGGTTTGCATGCTCTGCATGCTTGCATGCTAGTTTCTGTACAGCCTGCATAGCCTGCAAGCCTGCAAGCCTGTGTATCCTATTAGACGATGCATTCCGCGAGGCTTTTGTCTAAAAGCTGAAGCTATTCCTCATCTGTCCTGTCACGTGATTTGCTTAGCACGGAGCTAAGCGTCTTCTATCCGGCGTTGTTTAGGCTGTGTGGGACAGCTAGTTAGGTTATTACAGTCTAACTGTTGGCTGTAACACTTACTAGTAAAAACATATAAAAACTAGCTAAGAATTTGCAGAACGCGCAGCTGTTAGTATAAGAGTACCTTTAAGCTTGTCTAAAAGAAACTAGCTAGGTAATAAGGCACCTATATTAAAAGGAACAGCTATGTTATTACTAGATAGCAGCAGCTTTTAGAGACAAGTCCTAGCAGATAAGGGCTGTAGAGGAGAATAACTTTTTACTTTAGCTTTAAGAGCTTCTATCTTGTCTAAGGAGGACAAGTCCTTTTCTAAGTATTTTGCGCAACAAGCCTCTAGCAGATCTAGTAATTTTTAGATATAATCCTGTTTAGAACGCTCCCTAGCTGTTGCCTTTAAGGTTGCCTAAACCTAACGCAACATCTCTTCTCTAAGCTCCTACTTATAAACTCTTGTAGCAGCGGCCTTCTAAAGAAGTGTCTCTCTTTTCTTTTTTAACTAATCCTACGCAGCATTAAAAATAAAGGCGTTATATTTACTATGCTTTTTTACACACTTAACGCATTTGTCTAAGGACAAAGTTAATATATAAGACAACTCTAAAGATTAGCAAGCGCTGTAGGGCCTTATCTTTGTCTAGTAAAAAAGATTAAAACAAAGGGTAATGTAAGGATAATAGAATAAACAGGACTAACAAGCTATTTAGTATAGAAAGGATAGATGTTAGGGATGCCTTTTAGTAAGTAGACACCTACTTTATAAATAAACTTTTACTAACACAGTTGTGTAAGCAGAGCGGCAAGGACGCTGCTAGGGAGGAGGGGCAGCGTGTTACAGTCTACAGTTAGACTAGCGTAACTCTACTAGCAGTGCTCCACAATCTAGCTAGATTAGGATAGGGCTTGCTTACAGACTAATTAGAGGACGCAGGGGCAGCGCAGCTGCCCGCAATTACAGAAGAATGCGTTGTCTAATAGGAGGACAGGCTGTAAATTAACAGGAGCTTAAGGGAGCTCTAAGAGCTTGCCTTAGTAGACTACTATAAACTCCCTCTACTCCCCTTAGCACCCTAACACATGTATATAGTTCCTGCATTAAACAACCTTTAAGAGGTGTGTTTAATGTTTAGTTTATTCTCTATATAGACTAAGTAGCATTTAGCTTTCTAAAGAGCTGTAATACTATTTATATATCTTACAACATATATACCTCTAATTCTGTCTAACAGGACTGTTTAACCTAGCCTTTCTACTGCCGCATTAAGGGCAAACCACAATCTGGTCATCCCTCCTTCCTCTAATAGCCTATTAGCCTGTACGTAGGACTGTACACCCTACTGGATTAGCCCCTACCATCTGTCCTACTTCCCCCTAGGAATATTATAAGACCTAAGTGCTTCTACAAAGCAAGGATTGTAACAGCAGGTAACGCGTTTACACTTAAAGGAGTTCTAGTATATAATATTGCCTGTAATTTTAAAGTTGTATAAGTTCCTAGTGCGCTGCTTAGTCCTAAGAATAATAAGAAAGCTAAGCTGTAAACTTAGATCCTTATTGTTTATAAATAATTTATTAGTAAAAATAAATAACTTTATAGAAAAGAGATTAAGTAGTATGTACAATAATTCTTAATTCTAGTTATTAATTTACTATTAGATTTATATATTTAATGCCTTAATATTATTATGCAACAGTAACACTACTTAAGCTGCAGTAGACAAGTTAAATGCTACCTTAGGTTAGCACACTAATGCAATATAGGCACCTTGTGCGCGTTGTTTAATGTACTTCTGCGTAGCGTCCTCTGCGTTTAGGTCTACTATATAGAGGTTTTTAGCTTGTCCCTTCTAAGTTAATAAGATTACAGTGTTATCTTATATAAGCTAGATCTTTCCTTTATTAAATTCTATAGGCTGTTTATATAACAATATTGTCTTAAGCTTTACATAGAACTTAGTCTTCTACAGCTCTTTTTCTTTATGTTGCGCAAAATTAGTTGTAATAATACTAAGGGTGTTGTCTGTTTACAGCCCTGTAATTCTAAACGTTGTTATGCCTTTATGCGTAATTAATAAGCATAGATTATATAAGAAGGTTTCTATGCAAAGTTTGTTCTTATAGTAGTTATAATATGTCTTAAACTAATACAAGCTAGATTCTGCTACGCTATATAGTAGCTGCACAACTCTAAATATTATGCGTAGAGGAAAACTCTTACAGAGTTTTTTTAGTAGTTGTGTAAATAATGTTTATGTAAGTCTGTCTGTTAACTATATATACGCTTAAGTAATATTACATAGCTTATAGTGTATACTGTACAAAGCTATTAGTAATAGTCTAATAGCTAGAATTAGCCTCTAGCTTATTCTTTAAATTATAAAGGACTGTGTAAGGATCTTCTTCTTTTTCTTATCTAAATGCCTTATAAAAACAAGTTGTAATTTTTTATACAGCTATGTTAATTTCCCTTTAATTTTACGTACAAGGCAAAGGTTAAAGATTTATCCTTTATAAACAAATAGATTATACATAAGTACCTTAAAAGTGTCTCCTGTAATTAGGCTCTCTATTTCTGTACAGTCTAATTCCTTAAATAGTTCCCTAGGTGTTGTGATTACACTATCTGCGCAGAGTTTAATTGCTAACATGTAGTCATCTTTCTTCTTCTAGGTAAGAAATGTTATGTTTTGTACGTGATTCTTGCGCAGTCTTCTATGTCCTCTCTTTACAGGTTCTAGCGTTAGCGTTAGTTCTAGTTCCTGTATTAGATTCTTATGTAGTCTCCCTCACCCTCTCTTAACTAGTTGTGGCACTAGCGCTAGATCTAGTTTGTATAATAAATCTAACACTGTGTCTCTTGCTAGTGGATTGTGCAGAGCTAGTTCCTCTGTTAACACTAGTTGCTTATGTAGGCAACCTCTCTTTTATGCCTGTAGGGGATCCCTTTGTACTAGGGCTAGTTTGTCTAGATCTAGCAGTTCTCGCGCAGGTTTATTCTTATCCTTTGTATAATAATATAGCATAACTTGTGTGCAGCAGAATCTTACTAGACTATTCTCTATCTTAACAACAACATCTAGGGCCTTAATCCCCTTTACTATGTGCAGCCTTGTCTATCCTTTCTTCTCTTACTATGTCTTTACTTTAGAACTAAGTAAAAGACTTAGGACTTTATGCGCTGTTAGACTATTCTAGGTGTTAATTACACAGTTAATATTAACTTTTACCTTCTTACTTTAAAGCATCTTTATTGCCTTTTGTACAGCGTTAGCTTGCGTAACAATGTTAGAAGATAGTGCAGAATTAATATTAATTCTTAGGTATGTTCTAAACATAAGCAATGTAGGTACAAGACTGTTTAGTCCTGCTATATTATTAAAGGCTTTAACAGCTATCTATAACACTAACTTATTATTTATATAATTATCTAATTCTGCACAGAGGATGTTGTACACACGTTGCAATAGTGCATGCGCGCGCTTAATCTTCCCTAGAGCCTAATAGGCCTCTACTAGCATTTGTTAATACTTTGCTTCTACAATCTTTACGCAATTTTAGAAGTCTTTAGACGCAAAGTTTGTACTAGGGTTATGTATAATATAATTAAGTAGGCTTTAGTACATGTTAATCTAGCACTTACAGAGCGCGTTCTAGGTATCTTGTGCAGACATTAATTTAAAGAAGGTTGCTGCTTAGAATAATGTATTTACATTAATTACATGCAGTACATCTTAGTTACTAATTTATATAACATTAATTACTATTTTATAATTAAAGTACAAATTATCTTTAATTATAAATTTAAATTTTTATAGTGCTAGGTTATGTAGCTAACACATGTAGTAGAACTTTTTAATCTTCTCTAGTATAGAGGGATTAACGTTGTGTCTAGCGTTCTTAAGCATTATGTAAAGCTGTTTTATACAAGGATAGCTAAATCTTCTGTGCAGTTATTAAAGTTCCTGTTTAGTAAAAAAAGACATTAATTCCTCCTTTTATATGTTAAAAAATAAATAACTTTATTTTTATATAACTAGGACAGTATTACTATTGCTTTGTATAATTACATTCTGCATATTATTAAAGTACACACCTATTTAGTCTGCGTCTGCAAGAGACAGTAGGAACAGTGTTAGGGTGTCTAGGATATAGTATGTTACATTGCTAACTAGATTAGTAATTTATATAGTACTAACTAATCTTATTAATTTTTATTCTTTAAAGCTAATATTTTTTTTGCTTAGTGTTTAGTCTACTTTTATATAGAGGAATTTTTACAGGTAGGCTTTAAGTTATGACTTCCTAACAGTAGAAATCCTTACTGCGCTAGTATCCTATAGTTTACCTTAGTATACTATATAATATTAATCTTTAAGAATAAACTGTTCTGCGTATTTTTTAGGTTCTAAGCTGTAAATGTTCTTTACTGTCACGCAGTAGAGAAATGTAGCAGTAGTAAGGTAGTTAATAATCTTCTTACTTTTCTTTTTATCTAAGTTATTATTATGCAACTCTTTTTTCTTCTGCTCTAGTTTACCTTTAAATTCTTAAATATACACACTTACCTTCTTATGTGTTAGTGTTTTATTATAGAATTCTTTATATAAAAAGATGTACTAGTGTTTTACATAGAATTAATTTATGTAAGAATAATTTATTAACTAATATTTTTCCTTATAACAGATAAAGCATTGCTTTAATTATGTAAAGGACTATAATCTAAATAATTCTCTATTTTCTCTAGAGCTTCTCCTATGTTGTTAATAGCTATGTGTACGTAATAAGCTATATTACCTATTAGTGTAGTACGCATTTAGGGGTTTGTTTAGGAACACATTATTCTATTAGTTAATTAAGACTTAGAGTGCTGCACAGAGATTACTAAATAATGCCTTACATGTAGGCTTAATTAAGAACATAGCCTGTTCTAGCTTAGGCTGTCCTTAACATGCTTATATAATAGCAGTGTAAAAAGGTATCTTGCCTTAGAATTATAGGCTAAGGGCTTTTTATGTAAGAGTAAGTTTATTAATTATTACTTCTAAAGCTTTATGCAAAGTTTTTATAAAGTTTTTTTACTTAATTTATAAAAAGCTTATTATTATCTAATCTATATAATATTAGTTATAGTTTATGTTAGTATTAAAGTAATTGCTAAGCTGCTTGTACAGTAACTTCTATGTTTATCCTAGGCTAATATTGTAAAGGTAGAACATGTGCGCACGCCCTTCTAGGATATTAGAAAAGATGCTTGTGTATAAGGCCTTATAGATAATAAGGCGTTAGCAGAGCTTAATAAACACTATAGCCTTATTAGCTAGGATATTATACAGTTGCCCTATATAGTTATTCTTCTTCTTCTATGCCTTCTAAAATTGTACAACCTTCTTAGGTGCAAGGTTCTCTGTCTTAACATCTTATATTAGTAGAAGTTAGTATAGATTGTACAGTAATTAAGTTATGTGCAGTAGGTACAAGCTTTAAGAGATCTTGTGCAGAGCTATAGGCTGCCTAGTTGTGCTCTTATGTGATAAGCTAGCGCAAGGTAGTTGTACTAGTTGCAGAGAAAGTATCTAGTCTACAGGTAATTTATATAAGGACATAATCTATAGCGTTAGAACTAGCGCTAGTAATAGTAGTTCTGTATAGTGCTGTAATAGAATAGTAAAAGTGTGTTTTTTTTATAAGTCTATACAGCGTAGTAGCTTCTGTTTTGTCCTTCTTAAAACTAATGCCTTTATTCTGCAAGGTAGCTATTAACTTTTGTAAAAAGAATTAGCTAAGATCTCTAAAGTGTATAAGCTCTTACTTTGCAAAATTACCTTAGAAGTTCTTAAGAGTTTATACGCCTGTTGCGCTTAACGCGCGAAGTTCTATAATTAAGTTAGCTATATATAAGTTAAGTTTCTTTTTTAGTGTGTTATCTAATAGTTTAATCTTATCTACTTAGTCCTTAATGTTTGTCTGCTCTGCTAGGGTCTTTGCTAAGATGCTTATAAAAGGTATGTATTAGTTGTACACTAATGCGTTGTGTTAGCTAGTAAGGGATAGAGCTAGTGTTGCTTGTTGCTTTATAGTAGTTAGTTATGCGTTGTTGCGCGCTGTCTTACTTCTTGTTGTATGCTGCCTTTAAATAGCCTTGTGCAAAAAGATAAAATAGACTTCCTAGCGTTAAACAAGCACTACTATTTATATAGTACCTCTAAATAGTATTATACAGACAGGTTTTTTACTTTTACTTAGGTAACTAAATAGAGATTTACAGCTACTTGTACATAAATTAGACTCTGTCTTTACTCTTGCTAATTTATAGTTAAATTAGTAAGGAAAAGGATTCCTCTTGTACGCAATCCTCTAAACAGAAAGGTATAAGAAGAGCTTCCTGTCTTACAGTATTTAAACTACTAATTAGTGTTAAATAGACTCTCTGCTAGCTAGCAAATAGTATTAGCAATTGCGTACAAGGCAGAAAGGTTTGCACAGTGTAAACATTGTACAGGGGGTAGGTGGGTAACTAGTGTTGATTGCTTATGTTGTCTAAGTCTGTGCGAAGGAAAGGAATATTTATCCCTTTGTGCGTACAACGTAACACAAGGCTATGTCACGTGACACCCAACCGCGTATCTAAATGCTGCTATTCGGACAAAAGTTATATTTTTTAAGCTAGTTATAGCTTAAGATTATATTATATTTACTTTTTAGTAAAAGTATACTTATAAATTTTTTATTTTTTATATTTAAGGTTTTAAAGTTTTTTTTATATGTTTCTAGGTTAATTTATTCTTTACTATATTTTATTAAAGATGCATTAGCAAAGGTTACCTTAAATAAGTTTTTTTAATTTAAAATAAAATATTTTACTAGTTTACCTAGTCTTTATTTATTATAGTAAAAGTGCATCTGCTGTTAATAAGAGTAAGTCTTAACTATTCTTTAAATATAAAAGTTATAGTTAAACTATGTTCTACTTCTTATTCTACTATAACTAAAGCTAATATATTATAAAAAAATTATTTTTTAAAAAGTATAAATTAATGTTCTATAAGTTATTATTAAACTTATTTTTTTTATATATTTAATGTTTTTTATTACAGCAGTTAGCTGCTTTACATTTATAGTCTTTTACTAAGTAGTGTAAAGTTAAGTATTTTTTATAGCTTTTTATTAAAAGTAATAAAACTTATAGTTATTTTTATTTTTATAGTCTAGCTACCTTTTTTGCTTATAAAAAGAGGCTGTTTAATAGGTATAGTAATTTATAGTTTTACAGGCTAAGGCTGTCTCTTGCTATAGGCATCTGTTATAGTTCTTTTTCTATGTAGTCTACTAGCCTGCTTAATGCTTGTTGTTCTAGTGTCTAGTGCAATACTATTACATGCACTAGTACTAAAAGTATAGACAATTATTAAGTCTATATAAGGTGTTAAGAGGGCTTTTTTAAGTCTACTAAGAGTATTCTTATGTTTATACTACCTATACAGAGTGTCCCTTTTACTAGTAATTGTTAGTGCTGTAGGAGCTACTTCTATAAAGCATGCACTGTCTATAATTTTGTTGTATAATAAAAGCCTTTCTGCTAATTACTAGGCCTAGAAGTAGTGTCTTAGGTTTTCTAGAAACTAGTTTAGGGACCTTAAACCTAGTAAGTCTGCTTAGTCCTTTTAGTTTCTAATCTTAGATTTTAGTAAAGAACTACTATTATTTTTTTTATTTATAATGTTATATTTAACTTTAGCTATTTATTATACTATGTTAAACATAAAATAGTTATTACTAATATTTATTTAATAAAGCATAACTATGCATTTATTAGAATAGTTGTGTTATAGACTATACTTTTAGCATCTACACTTCTAAAATTACTTAAAAAGCTTTTTTACTAAAGTGCTAAAGGTCTAATTATAAAAAAAGAACTATTTTTTTTCTTTTTTAATGTTTATAATATATTCTTAGATCTAAGTCTCTTTTTTATACTTTTTAAAAATTATAAGATTTTATAACACTTTATTTAAGCTACTAAAGTCTTAGATAACTACTTTTTAATACACTTTAAAGTAGTTTTTTTAAAAATAGTTTTTTTATATTACTAGTAAAGTCTATTATTTAATCTTTTTAATATTCTTTTGTTTATAAGGCTGTATTTAGCAGTAATTGTTAAATAGGCTCCGACAGCTAGCTGCTTATAGTATAAGCACTTAAGTAGCAAAAGTAAGAGTGGTGTACAGTGTGCACAGTGTATAAGGTAGGTAAAGTAAGAGTAATATATTTTTAGTTCTATTACTCTTATCTTTCCTCTGTATAGAGAAAAAGGGGGATATCTAAATGTTTACGCACAGAGGTTTGCGCATAAGCATTATGTAACATAGATACGTGATTCTACTTGTGCGCAATTGCTTGTATCTAGGCTGTGACGCTGCTGCTGTGTACAGACACTAGCAACTTTTTTTTTGTCTAAAGAGTTACTTTTTATACGCGTTACCTCTTTTTTATTTATGTAAGTCTATCTAATTATGTTCTACCTTTACTCTACCTTATTTGTTAGGACTTGCCTCTAGTAATGCTGTGCGTTAGAATAAGCTAGTTGTACTATATAAATAGCTTTTTTTTTCTTTATTCTTTGCTTTCTAAGCTTTGCTATACAATCCCCTAGCTTTTTTTTTTTTTTATATAGTGCTAGCAGTGACAGATCCTTATAATAAGAAAGATAAGTGTATATAATATAAAAAAAAACATAAATAAAAAGAAATAAGCTTTATATAAAGGCGTTATTAGTCTAGTTAGTCTAAAGCATTTTTGCGCACAGGATCTAGCTAGTCTACAGATGCTTCTATCTAGACAGAGAGGCAGTTAGTTAGGACTAATAATTAAAAAGCCTAGTTTAGTGTTTTCTTTATATATATATTTACTAGGTTGTTTTTACTATTAATCTACTTTATTTTAGTAATTTCCCTTTTTTTATATAATTTACAGAGTAACATAATGTTAATTATAAGTTACTTTTTACTAGTAGTGCTTAGCTTAATAAAGTAATTATATAGAAACCTTAAATCTGTGCAGATTACTACTAGAATTAGTAGCAGTTTAAGTGTTTATATAATTTACTATAAAGTTATACTAAAGGTAATTGCATTATTAAACTCTTTAACTATTTTATATAGTTTACTAGTAAACACACTTCTAGTTACTCTTTTACACTTAGTAGAATTCTAGTGTATAATGTTGCTTAGTATTTTAAAGTAGTTGCTTTGCTTTATATAGTCTTTATTACTTAATATAATTAAGAATTCTAGCTATAAGCTAAGGTTTTTGTTATTAGTAAATAATTTATTTATAAAGATAAATAGCTTTACATAATTAAGCTATAATAGTAGAAAGGTAAGACTACACTTACTATTATCTATCTACTATTAGATTTATGCGTTAAGTGTATTAATGTTATTATGCAAAAGGTCTATAGTTTGTGTAGTAATAAAAAGGTTAAATGCTGCCTCTAGTTAACACACAGATGCAATGTATACCCCTCTTACATATTACTTAACATATTATTATGTAGTATCCTTATTCTCTAGGTTAATTATATAAAGGTAGCTTATTTATCCCTTTTAAGTAAAGACTACTATGTTATGCGTAAGTTTAATCCTTCTACTGTTAAACTTAATAGGCTGCTTCTCTACTAGTGTGACAGCGCGTACCGCGTCACATGCTCTGCGGCATTAGCTCCCTTGCTTGCGCAACAAGTAGCACGCTAGTGCTACAAGTAGCGCCTTAGCAGAGAGCACACATGTATATTTAAACTTGCAGAGCAGCTTCTCTGCTCCTTAGTTTAATCTAGTTAAGTTACACCACCTCTTGCTTGTAGCTTAAGCATGCCGACTGTGACAACTAGGATAGTCTTACTCTTTATGTAAAACCTTGCCTTCTGTAGTTTTTTCTCTTCTTTTTATGTAAAATCCTTTATTATAATGCTTAAGGTGTTGTACAAATGCTTCTAGTTATTTCTAGGGCCTATGTTGTGCATATAGTGCATATTTGCCTAACCTTCTAGGATATCTAGAAAGATGTCTGTGTACTAAGTTTCCTAGATATCTAGCTGTTAACATAGATTAATAAAGATCTTTATTTTATCTATAAAAATATTATATAGTTAACTTATATAGTTATTATTTTTTTTATGCCTTTTAGAATTATATAATCTTGTCTGCTAAAAGTTTTTCTTTAGTAGTTTTCCTCTAAGGTAGAAGTTTGTACAGGTTGTAATGTAGTATAGATTGTGCAGGTGGTATTAGTGGTGCATACACTACTGCAGGCGGTGGTGTGTATGATTAAGGGTGTGGAGCAGGCGTTAGGTAGGGTGGCATGTATTGTTTGTACAGTGATTAGTGTAGTGCTAGCTAAGGTGTAGAAGTAGGTAATGCTAGTATGTTTAGTGTTAATAGCAGCATTATGTTTAGTCTGCTTCTGTGCAGAGCCTTATATAGCAATAAAAGTTATATATAAAGCCTTTTTAGTGCAGTTGCCTTTTTTTATGCTATATTATACAGCTTCTAGGCTTAGGTACCTTTAGTACTTAGCTATAGTGTAATTCTCTTATCTTTTAGCACTTATATAAGCTCCCTTTTAAATACACAGCTAAGTGCTAAGAAGTTTTATAGTGTTTATCTTTTAAAATCTTTTATGTATAAACTTAGAAAAGTAGCGCCCTTCTAAGTTATTATGTGTAAATTAGTAATTATATAACTTATATATAATTAAGTCTATAGGCTTATTAGAGCCTTTAACATGTTAATTTTATTATTCTAGTACTCTAGGCTAGTCTTGTTCTGTAGTGTTGCCTCTAATATCTCTATGTCTTTTATAAGTTATTTATATAATAGAAATTATTCTTTATTCTTTCTATTATTACACAGAGTTATTAGTTGCTAATAAGATTTTATTATAATAGTATAGTTAATTACTTTTCTAGTAGATTGCGCAGGTACTGCTGTTGTCTAGCTGCTAGGTTGTGCAGCTTTAATAGCTTTAGTGTGCGTCTTACACTATCTCCTTTTTACTTTATACAGTAGTAGAGCTTACTGTATAATGCAAAAAATTAATCTGCTATCTTAAGAGATAAGTAACTAAATAAAGTACCTTATAAAGTGTAAGTGCTTTATTATTACTCTTTCTAAGAAATAGGTAATAAAACAAAGTGCCTTATAAGGCATAGAGTTAATTACTTGTGCAGTAGATTGCGCAGATACTGCTGTTGTCTAGCTACTAGGTTGTGCAGCTTTAATAGTTTTAGTGTGCGCCTTACACTATCTCCTTCTTACTTTGTACAGTAGCAGAGCTTGCTGTACAATGTAAAGGATTAATGTGCTATTGTCTAGCTGCTAAGTTATGCAGCTTTAGTAGCTTTAGTGTGTGTCTTATACTATCTTCTCCTTACTTTGTATAGTAGCAGAGCTTGCTGTATAATGCAAAAGATTAATCTGCTATTCTAAAAGATAAGTAACTAAATAAAGTACCTTATAAAGTGTAAGTGCTTTGTTATTACTTTTTCTAGAGAATAAGTAATAAAACAAAGTACCTTATAAAGTGTAAGTACTCTATTATTACTCTTGCTAATTTATAGTTAATTAAATTAACTACTAATTAGTGTTAAATAGGCTCTAATAGCTAGCTGCTTATAGTATAAGCACTTAAGTAGCAAGAGTAAGAGTGGTGTACAGTGTGCACAGCGTACAAGGTAGGTAAAGTAAGGGTAATAAGTTTCTAGTTCTATTACTCTTGTCTTTCCTCTATATAGAGGAAAAAAGGGATATTTAAATGTTTACGCATAAATATTTATGCATAAGTATTATGTAACATAAATATATAATTCTACTTATGCGTAATTACTTATATTTAAGCTGTAACACTACTACTATGTATAAACACTAGTAACTTTTCTTTTTATTTAAAGAGTTACTTTTTATACATGTTACTTTTTTTTTGTTTATATAGGTCTATCTAATTATATTCTGCCTTTCCTCTACCCTATTTATTAGGACTTGCCTCTAGTAATGCTGTGCGTTAAGATAAGCTAGTTATGCTATGTAAATAGCTTTTTTTTTCTTTATCCTTTGCTTTTTAAGCCTTACTGTACAATCCTCTAGCTTTTTTTTATATAGTGCTAGCAGTAACAGATTCTTATAATAAAAAAAATAAGTGTGTATAATAAAAAAAAATTAAAAAAATAAGCCTTATATAAAGGTGTTATTAGTCTAGTTAGTCTAAAGCATCTTTGCGCACAGGATCTAGCTAGTCTACAGATGCTTCTATCTAGACAGAGAGGTAGTTTGTTAGAACTAATAATTAAAAAGCTTAATTTAGTATTTTCTTTATACATGCATTTACTAAGTTATCTTTACTATTAATTTACTTTATTTTAGTAATTTCTTTTTTTTTATATAATTTATAAAGTAATATAATGTTAATTATAAGTTACTTTTTACTAGTAGTGCCTAGCTTAATAAGGCAGTTATATAGAAACTTTAAATCTATATAGATTACTACTAAAATTAGTAGCAGTTTAAGTATTTATATAATTTACTATAAAGTTATACTAAAAGTAATTATATTATTAAACTCTTTAACTATTCTATATAGTTTGCTAGTAAGAACACTTCTAGTTACTCTTTTACACTTAGTAGAATTCTAGTGTATAATGTTGCCTAGTATTTTAAAGTAGTTACTTTACTTTATATAGTCTTTATTACTTAATATAATTAAAAAATTTAGCTAACGTACCTAACAGGTTGGCTGGCCACACGGGTTAGCCGGCCACTTTTGCCAAGCCCCTACTAAAACTACCCTATTCTCTCGCAAAACAGCCCACTTTAGCCCTGTATAAAGTAATATAACACAAGATATTATTTAGAGTCTACTTCTGCTACTTGCTTACATGTATGCAAGTTATGCCTAGTCTAATTGCACTGCCTACATTGCCTTTAACTTAGCTTACCTTCTTTAGCGCGCACCTGTGTCTTTAGCTTCTTCCTATTACTACGCGCTCTAAACTCTTTTAGAGCAGTTAGACAAGCCCTATTCTTAACTATTAAGGTCTCTTTTACCTAAATCTGCTTCCTTTTATGTAATCTATGTTACATAGCAGCCTTATTTGCTGCTTAAAGCTTTATAATTTTATAGCCTACTTTATTACATTAATGCCCTAGATAACTGTTGTCTACTTCTTATTACCTTACTATATTGCCTTTAGCTGTCTTTGTCTCTCTAAAGCTGTAACAACTGCTCTAGTTAATATCTAGCCTATTATAAAGCTTAACTTATTAAAGTTATACCTGTCTTTATCCTAGATACTGTACTTAGCTTTTATGTTAGCTACTAGGCAAAACTAGCTCTAGATAACCTCTAGATTCTTATAAAGCACTCTTTTGTAATTATACTTATAATTAAACTTTATTATAAACTTAGGGCAGTGCTTAACCTACATACTAGTCTAGTTTAAGCTAACCTAGCCTAGATTGCGCTCTGCAGGCAAGGAATTAGCTATATTAGCTACAGCTGTGAGCCTAAGGGGAAATCTGCGCATAATAAGCTTAAGTATGTACTTAACAACTACCTTCTTTTTAAGCTTAGTTAGATTCCTTAATTTAGGCCAGCATTCTGCTTGTAAAGGCTGTCTAGCGCGTTAATTGCTTTGTGTTGTGTAAGAGACATTATAGATAGCTGCAGCGCGTTGTAAGAAGAGTTTTAAGTCTTGTTTAAGAGCCTAAAGAGCAAGCTATATCTAACGTTCTTTAGAAGATTTAATTTAGTGTTGTTGTTAAGGCATTATGTAGATAGGTAGAGTTTAGTGGGGGCTTGGCAAAAGTGGCCGGCCAACCCGTGTGGCCGGCCAACCTGTTAGGTACGTTATAAGCTAAAGTTTTTATTATTAGTAAATAATTTATTTATAAAGATAAACAGCTTTACATAATTAAGCTATAATAGTAGAAAAGTAAGACTATACTTACTATTATTTATCTACTGTTAAATTTATGTGTTAAGTGTGTTAATATTATTATATAAAAAGTCTATAGTTTATGTAGTAATAAATAAGTTAAATACTGCCTCTAGTTAACACATAGATGTAATATATACTTTTTTTATATATTACTTAATATATTATTATACAGCATCTTTATCTTTTAAGTTAATTATATAAAAGTAGCTTACTTATTTTTTTTAAGTAAAAACTACTATATTATATATAAGTTTAATTCTTTTACTATTAAACTTAATAAGCTGCTTCTTTACTAAAATAGTCTTACCTTTTATATAAAACTTTACTTTTTATAGTTTCTTTTTTTTTATGCAAAATCTTTTATTATAATGCTTAAAGTATTATTTATTTATAACTTAGTAATACTAAAAGTGTGCTTTTTTTTATTAGTAATTAAAAAGTAAAAGTTATATAAAAAAATATGCATGCGCAGCTTTTTTTTATAGTAGTTATAGTATATCTTAAACTAATACAGTCCTAATTTAGCAGCTCTATATAAGAGTTATACAACCTAGAGTATTATATTTAGTAAAAAGCTCTAGCGTATCTTCTTTAGTAACTTTGTATATAGTGTGCGCATAAGCTTATTTATTAATTAAATATATACTTATGTAATATTATATAGTTTAAAATGCATTTTATATATAGCTTTTAGGCTTACTTTTATAGCTAAAAGTAGTTTCTAGCTTATCTTCTAAATAGTTAGTAACTAAGTAAAGATTTTTTTTTTTTATCTAAGTAGCTAGTTGTCACGATTGTGCACAAGTAAGGTTATAGAGCTTCACAGAAGTCTAGTTTAATTACTATGTAAGGTATTATAGTATGTATAAGACATTATGTAAAGAACAGAAAGGTTTAGAAAGAAATTAGTAATTAAATACTTAGCTTAAAAGTCTAAGCACTTTAAGTATAAATTAAGCCTGTTTTAAGTTTAGTTAGTGTTAAAGCAGTTTATGCTTAAGTTTATGTCTATGTTATATTATGTTTATGTTAGACGTGCACTAATAATACTTTAGTACACGTCTAATATAGTTATGTCTAGAATCTAGAGAGAATACTGTAACAGTACCCCCTCTTTTATTAGAAAGGGAATCCTTTACATTAGTAGTTCTAGCATTAGGTTGTCTTTATTAGGGTACAGGTTTAGTTTAGATAGGTATTAGGCGTAGAATTAAGTTACTGTAGAGTTCTCTTACAGGGCTTTTGTAGGTTCTTATAACAGTTTGTTATATCTAGTCTATTTTATAAAGTATTTATAAATACATTTTTTCTTATTAAACTAGATTTATTTAATGTCTTTTATAATGTATTTTAGTTTGTTGTTTATAATAATAGGTTTAAGTAGTAAGTTTAGCTGTTTAGGTAGATAGTTAAATTTAAGGGCTACTTAGCGCAGCAATAATACATAGAACACAGAGTGTATCTTTATGCTGTTAGGTAGGATTAATTAGTAAGTATGCAATAAAACTATATAAGCTACTGTAAAAGGGCTAAAGTTCTTCTAATTAAGTTTCTTTAATTATTAGTTTATTTAAATATTTCTAGTGTCTAGCTAGACCTTCTTGCTAGCTGTATACGCAGGGGCAGAGGTTTAAGATTAGTTTATGTACTCTTGTTAAAAAGCTTAAGCCTATATAAGCTCTTTATAAACATATTTAGATATGTTTTAAATTTTATTAATAAGTCTATTTACATTTATTACTTAGATAGATTAATAAGTTAGTTAAAAGGTATTTAAAAGTAGTTTAAATCTTATTTAAAGGTAGTATCTATAGTTTACTAAGAACAGGGATACTTATGTTAATTTAGATGTTATGTTATTAGCTTTAAACTATGCTATAGCTAACTATTTTACCTAGTTATTTTACTAGTAGTTTATGTATGCTTATAGAACTTATTTTATTACAGTGTTTATGTTCTTAGTCTAGCTATTAGTGTTTAGGTAAAAAGCTATAGATAGATAGAGGATAATTTAGAGCTATTTATAAAGTTTATTTTAGAAGGCTAAGACAAACTGCGTACCTCTGTCTAATATAATTATGTTAGGTAGGCTATAGTAAACTTATATATATTAGTAGAATAACAAGGCTATATTAGAGGTAGTTATAAAAGAACATAGTATTAAGTGTTAATACTTAGTTAAGTAATTAACAACTACTATAATATTTATGTACCCTTTAAATAAAAGTAGGTTTATAATAAAATTAATTAATATATCTTTTTAAGCTTGTTTAAAAATTAAGAGTAGTTTAAGTAGGCTATTATACTTTTTTTAAAAGGCCTTTACTTTACAGCAAGTATAGCAACATAATATGTATTAGCGTACAGTATAGAACATGCAGGGCTAGTAGTACTCTCTCTGTAGTAAGTTAAAAGTCTTTTCTCTACTTAGGTGTCTTTTAATAGGCAAGTTATGTATAATTTAAAGTAGTTTAATTCTTAGTTTATTAGAATTAGAGATTATAAGTTAGTTATAGTAATACAGCTTACTATTTTAGTTTTTATAGTTAGCTAGTGTTACTTTTTTTAACTAACTAGCGCTGTTTTAGAGCAGGTCTAAGGTTTCTTAAATAAATTTATTATTTAGATACTTATTAGTAATAATCTAATTAATTATCTAATTTATTTTATTTAAGTTAAGGTCTAAAAATAGCTTAAGTTAAAGTAAAGTTTAGTGTTAAGCCTTTTACACTTCTTTTTAAGTAGAGATGTTTTAAGATTGCCTTATAAAAGCATCTAGTTTCTCTCTATCTTAACTAGAATAATAAGTAATCTTAAAATTAAAATAAAATAAGGATTTAAACTAATAGGCTTATTAGTAGCTAAGTTGTTTTATAGTTGTAAAGTACTATAAGTTTTTATAGTTAGATAGGACCTGTATTAGATGCGCTACACCTTCTAGTTTAGGTTGCTATTATTTAAAGTAGTGTACTATAGTAAGTAATTTCTTATTATAGATTTTATAATTACCTTCTGCAGAGCTTATTCTTTTTAAAAATTATGTAATAGGCCTAATAGTCCTGTCTAGCTTAGTCTAAAAAAGAACTTTTGCTACTATGTAGTCTAAGGCATTAGCTTCTACAAGTATTAGTAGTTTAAAGTTAAAGTAGTAGAGTATTAAGGCTTTAGTAAAGGCTTTTTTTAGCTAGTTAAAAGACTATTAGTAATTTAAGTTAAAGTTAAATTAAATTCTTTTCTTAGTAAGTGTAATTATAAGGCTTACTAGCTATAAAAAGTTATTAATAAATTATTAGTAAAAGTTAGTAAATTTTATAAAAGCTTAAACATTTTTTATATTTTTTAGGTATTACTAATCTAGCATAGTTTAAACCTTAATAAGGTCTATTTAGATGCTATTTATAGAGATTATATATCCTAAATATGTAACCTTTAATTAGTAGAACTTACATTTGTCTACATTAAGTTACAGACCTACTTTTTCTATAGCCTTTAGCACTAGGCGTACATGCTGTTTATGCTCTAAAAGGCTATTACTATAAATTAAAATATTATTAATATACATAGTGCAGAACATGTCTAGGTAGGGTTAAAGCAAGTTATTTACAAAATGTTAAAAAGTACTAGGTGTGTTAGCTAAGCTAAAGAGCATTACTAAGTACTTAAATAGTCTATATTAGGTCTAAAACACTATTAGCTACTTATTGCCCTTTACTATCTTTAGCTTATTAAAGGCAGTAATAATATTTAACTTTATAAAATACTTTGCTTTACTTAGTTAGCTTAGGGTTTTCTATAAAAAAAGAATTAAGTATTAGTTTTTAATAGTAATAGTGTTTAGTCCTTAGTAGTTAACATAGAATTAAAGCCTACTTCTAGGTTTCTTTATAAATAGTATAAGTAACACTACTAGTAAGAAGCTAGGTTAAATAAACTTTTTTTTAAGTTCTTATTAAGGTATTTTTAAAGCACTTTTAATTTATTTAGCAACATCTTATATAGTAGCCTATAACTAGGTTGTTTACTAGGCTTAAGAGTTATCTAGTAATTATATAGATGTTATATTAAAAGCTTATTAAACTTATCTTAAAAAAAAACATACAACAAGTTATAGTAGTTTTAAGAAACTATTATTTTTAAGTTAGCGTGTTTTTAGAGAGCTAAAGCTTAGTCTATATTAGAAATTATAACTACATAGATTTTATAATCTAGTTATTAAGCTAGAGTTACAAATAAAGCAGGTTCTATATAGCAGATGTCTATCTGCTGTTTAAGTCCTAGTTTGTGTTTAAATTAAGTAGGTAAAGATTCTTTAAAAGCTTTTTTTTTTTTAAGTTTAAGTAGTTGTTAAATTATTTTACATAGCTTATCTTAATAAAAGGCCTAGCTTATTAGCCTAGCTTAGGTAGTTCTTCTCTAGGTTATTAAAAAGTAAGTCTAAAAACCTTCTGTATTAAGTGCTACTTAGGTGTTATTTAAGTGTAAGTGTAAGCATATATCTTAGCATTAAAAAAAGTTAAAGTTTAGAACTTACTTTTAGTAATTAAAGGTAACTTTATGCTAATATAGCTATAGTTGTTCTAAGATTAAGTTATAACATTTTATATTTATTATATAGAGCTTAATCTACTTTTTATAGTGTTAGTAAGTAATTATAATAGTTATAGTATAAAAAATAGAACCTTTTTTAAGTTATTTTTTATTAAATTTAGTTAGGTAAATTATTTAGGTAAGTAGTGTTAATTAAAGATTTAGTTTACATGCTAGTTTTTTATTAATGTAACCTATACTATTTACTTCTAAGTTAATAAAAGCTTATATTAAAGCTAATATAGTTTTTTATTATAAATATATAAAAATATTAACTTAGTACTTTTAGTTATTAGTAGGGGACTTAGCTTATAAGTTAGTAAAGATCTAGTGTTAAATTAGTTCTAAGAGGCAACTTAGCTCTAAGACAAGCCTTTTTACAGGCTTTTACTGCTATAGCTGCAGCTATGTTAAGAGTAGTAAAAAAGATTACAGCATAAATATAAGTTAAAACTCTTATAGAAATAAAATTAAGACAGTAAAAATTTTTAATAAGTGCTAGCAGCGCTACTTGCGCAGACTTAAGAAAAAGAAATAAAGTAGTTTTAAAAAATATAACTATACTTACTACACTTAAAGCATTAACTTTTTTTTTTATAATTTTTACACTTTCTATAACTAACTAGAGCATAATTTAAATTAATTTTTATTATATTAAGGTTCTTATTTGCAACTGCGCTAGTTTAGGGGCGTATTAGAGCTTATATAGAAAGGAACTTTATGTTATTATTATAAGTAGTAATTAGGTTTGCATACATATTAAGGTTGTTTAGAAAGGGTTCTCCTACTATAGCGCGTTACAGTTTAGTTAAGAGAGAGTTATATAAGGCTATAATTAGACCTATTTTATTTAGGCCTGTATTAGATGTAAGTTAGTAGAACTTAGTAAAGTGTAAAGTAAAGCTTTTTTTTTTTTTTATAAAGTGTTTAGGTAACTTAGAGCTGTTAACTTTTTATTTAGGTTTCTATAAGTTACTTATAAAAATACTATAAATTAATCTAGGTTAATAATATCTTTATTTATTAGTAAGTTAATTAAAGCTGTTATATTATAGTTAAGTTAAAAGTAAGCATATAGTAACTAAAAGCATTTAGAGGGGAATTAGTCTACATTTCCTTTAAGTTTGTATTAGAGCTTATGTAGAAAGAAAAGTAAGTCTTTTTATTTTCTATTAAACAGTAGAGGATTAGAGAGTTAGTTAGATTTTATTACTAAGTTAAAAAAGTTATAAGTTATAAGCAGTATTAGATAGAAAAAAGTTAAGCTATCTCTAGACTTCTAGGTAAGCTTTAAAGCTAGTAAGTTTTTAGTTCCTACTACTATAATAAAAGTTAAGGCAGAAATAGACTACTTAACAACATAAAGCTGTTTTTTAAAGTTCTTTTAAAAAGCTTTTAAGCTTATAACATAGTAGCTTTTTTATAAAGTAAGTGCTTTTTAAAAAGCTTCTTAGCTTACTTTAATAGCTTAAAGTTATATAAGTACTAAGCTTATTAAATTAAATTTAGAGGCTATTCTTAGCTAAGGTTTTAACATAACATAATATTATAATTATGTATAAGTAAGGTTATAAAGCTTTACAGAAGTCTAGTTTAATTACTATGTAAAGTATTATAGTATGTATAAGATGTTGTGTAAGAAATAGAAAGGTTTAGAAAAAAATTAGTAATTAAATACTTAGCTTAGAAGTCTAAGCACTTTAAGTATAAATTAAGCCTATTTTAGGTTTAGTTAGTGTTAAGGCAGTTTATGCTTAAGTTTATGTCTATGTTGTGTTGTGTTTGTGTTAGACGTGCACTAATAATACTCTAGTACGCGTCTAATACAGTTATGTCTAGGATCCGGGGAGGATACCGTGACACTAGTAAACACTAGGCAGGATTTTTTATATAGTTAAGTTGTTTTACTTTTTACTTTTTATATAAAGTAAAAGTTAAAAATCTAACTTTTATGCTTTATTAAGTTATATGCTATAACTTTAAAAGTGCTATTAGTAATTAAAGTGTTTATCTTTATATAGTCTAATTTTTTAAATAGTTTTTTAAGTGTAGTAATTACACTATTTATATAAAGCTTAATAAATAAGGCTTAATTATTTTTTTCTTTCAAGTTAAAAATACCTAGTCTAGACTTTATGTAGGTTTCTTTTGCCTTTTACTTTTTCTAGTATTTATATCTTCTCTTTGCACTAGTGCAGCATTGCTATCCTAAGAGGCTTAGTCTATTGTAGGCTCTAGTTCTGCCTTTATAATATTTTTATAAAGCTATTTTTTTTTCTTTTTTAAAGAATCTTTTTATATAAAGATTAGTTTATCTAGGTTATTTATTATAAGTAAGTTGTCTTTTTTTTTTCTTTATAGTATAGTTTAACTTGTGTACATTAGAGCTTTAGTAAGCTATTTTTTTTAATAATAATATCTCTCTTTTTAATGCTCTTAATCTTATATAAGCTAGTCTAGCTTTTTTTCTCTCTTTATGCTATAATCTTTAAGCTAAGAAGAAAGTTAAAAAGTTTATACACTATAAGGCTAACTATTATAAGTGTTAATTATATAATTAATCTTTACTTTTATATAGTTTTTTTAAAGTATTTTTATTACTTTTTATATAGTACTTACTTATGTAATAATGTCTAGGAAGAGTAAAAAGTCTAGGTTAATTCTTAGGTATGCTTTAAAAACTAGTAGTGTAGGTACTAGACTGTGCAGGCTAGCTATGTTGTTTAGAGCCTTAACTAATATCTACAAGATAGCCTTATTATCTGTACAGTTACCTAGCTTAGTCTTTAGAATGTTAAATACTTATTAAAGAGGTGTATACGCACACTTAACTTTTCTAACTACTTAATAAGCTTTTATAGGCATCTGCTTATATATAGCTCTTATAATTTTTACATAAGCTTAAAAATCTTTTAAAGTAAAGTTTATACTAGAGTTATGTATAATGTAGTCTAAGAGTTTTTAATAAGTATTAATCTAGCATTTGCATAGTGCATCCTAGGTATCTTGTGTAGACATAGATTTTAGAAATGTAGTAGCCTAAAATAATATGTTTATATTAATAATATATAAAACATTTTTATTATTAATTTATATAACATTAATAATAACTTGTTGCGTTTGCTAAAAGGTCAACCTCCTAGCTAGCACAGCAGAAGGATATATGTAGACGGATAGCTGTACGCGACACACCCCCCAGCTTAAACCGTGGAACAAGAGAGGTGAAACATGGTAAAACAACCTTAACACACCCTTCCTCTTTAGCCTGAGCAACAGAACTTAGAGACAGATCTAGTAAGGTAGCCTCTGTAATAGACGCACTGCCTAAATGCTCTTTGCTAAGCGTGGGAATTAAACACGCAGTGCTCTGGGATAATGCAATCCTATTAGTGGAGCAGGGGTGCGCAAATTTTTTAAGCGCTAACCATCTACACTACGCCGCAAACTAGGCTTATAACTGTTGCGTTTGCTAAAAGGTCAACCTCCTAGCTAGCACAGCAGAAGGATATATGTAGACAGATAGCTGTACGCGACATAACTTTATAGTTAAAGTAAGTGTTATTTTTAATTATAAACTTAAATTTTTATAGAGCCTAGTTATATAATTAGTAAAAGTAGTAGAACTTTTTAATCTCTTCTAGCACTGCAGCATTAATGTTATAGCTAGCGCTAGTTAGCATCTTCTAGAGTTTTTTTATATAAAGGTGTCTAAATTAGCAGTAAAGGCAGTAGAGTTTTAATTTAGTAAAGAAGAATATAAATTTTTTCTTACTAATATTAAAAAAAAAGTGTCTTTATTTTTATATAATAAAAATAGTAGTTTTATTTTTATATATAATAATATTTAAAATGTTATTAAAGTATGCCCTAAGTTAGTTAGCATCTGCTAGTAATAGTAAAAATAGTGTTAAAGTCTCTAAAATGTAGTATATAACTAGACTAATTAGGTTTTAGATTTATATAGTACTAATTAATCTTTTTAGTGTCTAGCTTTTAAAGCTAATATCTATTTAGCTAAGTGTTTAATTAATTTTTATATATAAGTTCTTTTATATGTACGCCTTAAGTTAGAACTTACTAATAGTAAAGATCTTTACTACGCCTATGTTTTATAGTTTGCCTTAGTATACTATATAGTATTAGTTATTAAAGATAAACTGCTTAGCATACTTTTTAAGTTTAATGCTGTAGATGTCCTCTTCTATTACATAGTATAGATAGGCAGTAAAGGTAAAGTAGTTAATAGCGTTTTTAGCATCTTTACCTTTTTATTTTATTTTTTTTACATTATGTAAATTATTTTCTTTCTTAAAGTAACTTTTAAAGTTTTAAATATATAAAGTAATAGCTTTATATAATAAAGTCTTATTATAAAACTCTTTATATAAGGTAACATACTAGTTTTTTGCTTATGTATAGTTCTTATAAAGGTAGTTTAATAACTAACATTTTTTTATAGTAGATAAAGCACTTTTTTATTTACATGCAGTTGTCTCTAGATTGTAGCCTAAACCTAAATAAAAATCTTCTATATTATTCTTTTCTATATAAAGAGAAGCTTTTTTTTTATTATATAGACTTTTATTATGTAGAGTTGTATTAGTAGTCTATGTAGTATACATTAGGCAGTTTCTAAAGGTATTAGTTTACCCTTTAGTCTATAGTAACTTAGAGTAATGCTTATAAGTTACTAAATAAAGCTTTACAGAAGAGCTTAATAGTAAACATAGCATGTTCTAGTTCTAGTTATCCTTAATAAGCTTATATAATAGCAGTGTGCAGTAAAACATTTTTTTAAAATTTTATTTTTAGTGCCCTTTATATAAGTGTAAGCTTATTAATTATTATTTTAAAAACTTTATATAAACTTTTATTAAAGTTTTTTTATTAGTATTATATAAAAGTTATTATTATTTAGTCTATCTAGTACTAGCTATAGTTTACATTAGTGTTAAAGTAACTACTTAAGGTGTTGTACAAATACTTCTAGTTATGCCTAAAGCCTATGTTGTGTATATAGTATATATTTACATAACTTTCTAAAATATTTAGAAAAATGTTTATATACTAAGTTTTCTAGATATTTAGCTGTTAATATAAATTAATAAAAAAATTTATTTTATTTATAAAAATGTTATATAGTTAACTTATATAGTTATTATTTTTTTTATACTTTTTAAAATTATATAATTTTATTTACTAAAAGTTTTTCTTTAGTAGTTTCTTTCTAAAGTAGAAGTTTATATAGGTTATAATATAGTATAGATTATATAGGTAGTATTAGTAGTGTATACACTACTACAGGCAGTAGTGTGTACAATTAAGGGTGTAGAGTAGGCGTTAGGTAGGGTAGCATGTATTGTTTGTACAGTAATTAGTGTAGTGCTAGCTAAGGTGTAAGAGTAAGTAATGCTAGTACATTTAGTGTTATTAGCAGCATTATGTTTAGTCTACTTTTATATAAAGCCTTATATAGTAATACAAGTTATATATAAAGCTTTTTTAGTGTAATTACTTTTTTTTATGCTATATTATATAGCTTTTAGGCTTAAGTACCTTTAGTGCTTAGCTGTAGTGTAATTTCTTTATTCTTTAGCACTTATATAAGCTCTCTTTTAAATGCGCAGCTAAGTAGTAAGAAGTTTTATAGTGTTTATTTTTTAAAATTTTTTATATATAAACTTAGAAAAGTAGCGCTTTTTTAAGTTATTATATGTAAATTAGTAATTATGTAACTTATAGTTATATAATTAAGTTTATAAGCTTATTAAAGCTTTTAACATGTTAATTTTATTATTCTAGTACTTTAAGCTAGTTTTATTTTATAGTGTTATATTTTTATATCTTTTATAAGTTATTTATATAATAAAATATTTTTTTTATTTTTTTTATTATTATATAAAGTTATTAGTTGCTAGTAGGATTTTATTATAATAGTATAGTTAATTACTTTTCTAGTAAATTATATAAGTACTGCTGTTGTCTAGCTACTAGGTTGTGCAGCTTTAATAGCTTTAGTGTGCGCCTTACACTATCTCCTCTTTACTTTATATAGTAGCAGAGCTTGCTATATAATATAAAGGATTAATCTACTATTATCTAGCTACTAGGTTATGCAGCTTTAATAGCTTTAGTATGCGTCTTACACTATCTTCTTTTTACTTTATATAGTAGCAGAGCTTACTGTATAATGTAAAAGATTAATCTACTATTCTAAAAAATAAGTAACTAAATAAAGTACTTTATATAGTGTAAGTGCTCTGTTATTACTTTTTTTAAAAAATAAGTAATAAAATAAAGTACTTTATAAAGTATAGGTACTTTATTATTACTTTTACTAATTTATAGTTAATTAAATTAACTACTAATTAGTGTTAAATAAGCTCTAATAGCTAGCTGCTTATAGTATAAGCACTTAAGTAGCAAAAGTAAAAGTAGTGTATAGTGTGCATAGTGTATAAGGTAGGTAAAGTAAAAGTAACATGTTTTTAGTTTTATTACTTTTATCTTTCCTTTATACAGAGAAAAAGGGGGATATCTAGATGTTTACGCATAGAGGTTTGCGCACAAGCATCATGTGACATAGATACGTGATCCTGCTCGTGCGCGATCGCTTGTATCCAGGCCGCGACGCTGCTGCTGCGTACAGACATAAACTTTAGTTTTTAAAAAGTTTTTTTTTACTACTTTTTTTTTTACACTCTTTATATTAATTATTATAAGTTATTACTTATATAATAAAGCTTTTAAAAGTAGTTAGTTTATAATTATATATAAATTTATCTTTAATAATATTACTTAGCCTATTATAAAACATCTAGTAAAAAGCCTTTTAATTAGTCTAGCTATAAATAGCTAGCTGTTCCCTAAAGCATGCTGCATAGTTCTAGGCTATGCTTTTTTCTTATTTTAAAGTATTTAACTTGTTAGCTATAATTTTTTATTTATTTATAGTTTTATAAATAGCTATTAAAGCATCTTTAAAAGCTTTAACACTACTAAATACTTCTTTTATTTTAGAAGTAAGTGTTATGCTATTAGCTCTAAAGTCTATTTAATTATCTACATGTAGCTAAAACTAAATTATTAAAAAGCCTTTTAAGTATAATCTTATCTAAGATATTATTTTTATATTAGTTTAAAATGCTTCTTTATTATTAGCAGAGCTTGCTCTGCTTATTATATTCGGGTTTGCAGAACGAAAAGTTTAGCAGAATCTCCTCTTTTAGACGCGCTAGTTAGTCATGATTTCTTTAGATAAACCCTAGTAACGCTATTTCTCTATTACCTTGTGTATTTCTTACATTCTTTTTTAAAAAAAATGTATACCTAACATAAGTGCACCTTTATGTTAATTTGCACGCAGTTTGCTCTAGCATGCGTTGTGTAAAACATGTTTAAATTATAGTTAGTTGCGTCTGTTCCACCCTCCAGCTACATTAGTGTGTTAGGGATTTGCATCAGCCACGCTTAGTTGCAGGCTGTGGTAGGTCGCGTGCTGCACGTGTTTATCCTGCTGCAGTTAAATGTTATTGTTATGTGTCTATTACCTATCTAATACTACTTTGCTAAGCATTATGCTGCAACTATTCTTTAACCTAAATAACCTACCTTAATGCGCTAACTGTTACTGTCTACTTAATCCTGCAACTAATTAGTAGTTCTTTTAATAAAAGGTGCGTTGTGCTTCTTGTACTACTAAACCCTAGCCTGCTAGAAAACGCCTAGCAACCCCTACTGCTCTAGATCTCTTAGCTAACATAAAAAGAAAACATTGCCTACTTACTAATATTATAAACGCAGCAAATATCTTTATAGTTACAGTTTAAAATAATTTCTATTAAAATAGTGTTGCTTACTTTTGTTAAACACGCGCTGCTTGTTCTTGCTAAACACGCTTTACCTAATCTTGTTAACTAAACAGTGCTTCTTTTTGTTAACCACCTAACGCCTAGTCTTGTACTTCTACACCTCTATGTAAATGCAGCAAATGCAACACTACTCTTATTAAAGGCATTAATTAATTTAAGGATAGTGTTAAGTAGAAAGCAAACTATGCAAGTTGTTAAGGCAATATATAGGCGTGTACTGTACAGCACAAGGCTTTTAAGCCTATACCACTATTAAACCTAGGTCTAACTCCTGCGCTCCTTTAAAATGCGTACTAGTTATATACATTAGAACAGACTTATTAATCTTGCAGACTACACTTATCTAGCAATGTCTCTAGCATTCTAAGCGTTCTTTTTACTCCTTAGTCCTTTTTATTATTATAAGAAGATCTTTCTAGATAATTCTTAGTTGCCTTATTACAAGAATTAGTAAACAGCAATACTGTGCGTTTGTTAAAGGATAAGGCTAGAATAGATGCTTTATTTAAAGCAGAACAAAGAGCATACAGCATGCTAAAAACGCCTTGTATTATGTAATTTATTATAGATAAATCTCTTAATAATCTAGCGCTATTAAATAAAGATAAGAGTCTAATAGCAAAATTCTACTTAAAGCTTAGAAAGATAAATCTAAAGAAATGTAAAGTGTGCAACTAAAAGTAGTTTAATTTAGATATTGCTCTATATAAATGCGCTACATGTTAAAAAGACAGGCGTAACTACTTAGACAATCCTAATTAGGTGCCCTTATAGGGTGCTGCAAATAGGCTAGATCCTAGTCCTGTGCTATCTTATCTTCTAACACTAACTATAACTAAGGAACAACTTCTAGCTAGAGTGCAGATTATAATAAAGCTAAGGCAGCACTAGAGTTAACAGTATAAGTATTAGAGGCATGTTTACTATTTTACTATAAATACTACAAAGGTCTTTTCCTGCTTACTACTATTTTTATATAATCTTAATGTTATTATCTTAAAGCCCCTAGCATCTAAAGGTAAAAATGTTAGTGCTATTAATTACTAATTTAAAAAAGACTATAAAGTGCAGTAAACTATTATATTGCAGTAGCTTCTATTTCTTAAATCTAACTATTCTAGCTATTACAACATTAAAATTAACTAAGAAGCACTTAATGCTTTACTTTTTAATAACTATATTAATAATTAGCTCCCTACTATTTATGCAACTAAAAAAGAGTTATTAGCTACTCTAGATAATGTTAATGCAAACCTAGTGTCTAATACCTGCGCTAATACTGTTTATAAGTATAATGTTAATCTGCTGTCTAATTCTAGTACTACTGCTAGTGCAACTAACAACTATTAACAAAGTGTTGTAAGTGCACTTAGAATACTTAATTAGGGTGTAAGTAAATCCTACACTCCTTCTAGTGTACAACACCTACAGCTGCCTAGTACTAAGCGCTTAACAGTTAGCTCTAGCATAGGTTGTAGTGTTCTATTACGTCCTATAGCTAGTATTTATCCTAACACCTTAAAATAAAGTGACGTAACTAGCTATTATAGAAGCTTAGTAATAGAAGACCTAGAAATTAAAAAGTTAAAAAATCCTAATTACAAGATTATCCCTAACTTTACTCTAAACATTATAGAATTTAAGACCTTATAACAGCATATCTAGAGGACAACTAATTAGACGTACCTTTCTATAGCCTTTATAAGACAAACTCCTCTATCTAAATTTAAAAACTATAAGCTACTGCTAAGCTTAGCATTTCTATCTTTATTTTTATGTAGAGTAGCAGAGTTTGTTTAGCTGTGCTTATAAGAAATTAATTATTTATCTTATATTTAGCATCTTATTTACTACAAGAATAGACAGTTTACACGCTACTTATAGTTCTATTTTACTGCATTTAACACTCTCCTTTGCTAAGAGTCTGCTACTAAGGCAGGTTTCTATGTTAAAAAATCTTTTAGCAACAAGGACATTATAGTTAAGTTAATATAGAAGAAGTTTAATTAGCTAGATAGTAGCTAGCGTTTAATTAATTCTATTATAAGGCTTATAGCTAACATTTATAGGACTTAATCTTATTAAGTATAAAAAAAGAAAGTGTTAAAAGCAATAGTTTATCTATTACCTATTTATTACCTTTATATTACGTGTTTACTAAAATTAATAAGGTGCGCTAACTACACTATCTAACTTTATTTATTACATTCTTTACTACAAATTAACATTAGCACAATCTGTTGCGCTTTATGCTAAAGTTCTTAGAGTAGGAGGCTGCAGACTTAAAGCAATGTGTTTACTTTACTTCTAATTTTATCTAGAATAATTCTTATATTATAGTGTATTATTTTAATAAGTAATTTTAGCTTTTTAAAACCTATGTTCTAACTTCTAAGTTTAACATAACTAACTTTTAGGATTAGTATAAGTAGTAAGGCTAAGGTAGTACGCATAATTATAGCCTATACTACTGCAAAGAAGTACTAAACCTAGATTTAAAGTTAGGCAACAATGCAACTAATTTTAATATCGCCTGCATAGCAGCATACTAGGGGTGTCATATATTAGCAATGCACCTAGAGCTGAATCCACAGCAGCTAGTAGACAAGGGTTCTGTGCTGTTACTACTAGCACTAGCTATGTTATTTAACTTTAAAAAGCTTTTAAGTGTTCTTACCTAGTACTACATCTATTGCTATTTAGCTAGTTATTGTCTTAAAAGAAATAAAAAAACTAATATAAAAGTTTACTAATTTAATGCACTTTAGCCTTTATAAACAAGTCTAGGTTTTAAGAAGCTAGCAGATAAGCAGTATAAAAAATTTGCTGCTAAAAAAAACTATATGCGCCTTAACACCTATTCACCTATACTTGCGCTTAGATAGCGCGCAAATACTAACATATAAGTGTGCACTAGCACTACTGGCGTTGTTAACTATATAGGCGTGTACGCTTTAAAAGGCAAGACACAGACGCAGACTTTTAAGGATATAGCAGGGCAGATATTACTATATATTAAACCTAGCAACCTAATGCTCTTCTTTGTAGTAAGGCTTTTTAACAAGAGTATTAGCTCTTGCAATTACAGTGCACAGAAGGTTCTGCATACTCTATTTAGTATTGCGTTAGTACACTGCAGCTGCACAGTTATTAATGTTAATTATTATTCTCTTAAATTACAGCTAGTCTCCTTCTTTTTCTAGAGTAGGCAGCCTAAAGATAATTAAGTAGCTAATAAAAGTAATAAAGCTAAAACCTATACTCTTTAAAAAAGCAAGAGCATACTGCAGAAGTACATTAAACGCCTAGTAGCCCTTTTTAGTATCTGCTATTTAAATTACCTACTTTATTTTAATTATAACAAGCGCTTAAAGTGTAAGCCTTAAGCAAAACTATAAATTTTTAACTTTATTCCTTAGTATAAACTATCTATTAACATTAAAAACTTTTTTTATATTAAATTAATGTTGCACTATCTATTTTAAATAACTTTAGAGTTATACTGTGTTAATAGGCAGGTATTTGCTACTTTTACTAAGGCTTATGTAAGATGCTAAATATTATGCTATTATACACTATTAAATTCTTATAGTGACCTAGAAGTGCAGAGAGAAAAGGAGGATCCTAAGTAAGAGAATGTAGTACCTAAAGAGAGTCTTTCTTTTAATAAGCTTACTTATCTCTAACCTAAAGATGTAGGTATTCCTGTTAATAATAAGTCCTTAGGAGATTAGCTAATTAACTATGCTAAGAATTAAAAGCATAAGGCTTACTTTAACACATTTTATTTAGATCTTATGTTATATTAGTAAGATATTAAGCAGAACTATCTAGTTAAGAATGCACCTATAGTGTCTATTACTGCGTCTAATAACTTGTAAGCTAAGTAGCAGTTGCTATACAACCTAATTATTAATTATTACACTGCTTTCCTTGCTAAACAGTTTCTATAATAATTGCTTGTTAATCTTAACAGTGTTAGAGGGACTAAAAAGATATATGTAATTAAGATAATATTGTCTAAGCTAGAAATATTAGCAGCTAAGCATAATGTTGCTTTACCTATCTTACAATGCACACCTACTAGCGTTGCTGCTTATCTTATATCTAGGACAACCCTAAATTCTGTTTTCTGTATTCTAATTACTGTTAAACTAGGACCTCTGCCACTACTTATTAGTGCTAGCTTATAAGCTTTACAAGCCTAACTACGTTCTATAAAGTATATTATTATTAACAAGAAGTTAATAGTTAGACTTAAAATGTTATCCTAGATTTATAGAAGATGTTTATAGGCGTTTCCTTAGAGTACAGCTCTGTTTAGCAGTATTAATATTATCCTATTAGGAGACTTTAGCCAGCTTCCTCTAGTAGGTAGGCGCCTACTATTTAATAGCTCTAGTAATGGTTCTGTCCTTAACTACTATAGTTAACTACTATATTAGCAATTTACAAAGACAGTTGTTTTTAATATAGTTATAAGATAGTAAGAAAATAGCTAGTTATAATTTTACAAAGCCCTTAGCTGTCTTTGCAAAGGTACAAGCACATAAAATAACTAGAACTTGTTTATAAGCTATTGCAGTGCTTCTTTTACTAAAAGTAAGCGCTCTTCCTTCTCTACCTCTATTTATTTATGTAGGAAAAGGGCAGAGGTATCTGCAATTAATTATTAAAGTATAAGGGATTTACATGCACCTGTAATTATAGCTTATGCTTAGCATAATTATAGTGAGCTAGCTAAGGTGTCTGCTGCAGATAGTAGTAATCTTTATAGTTTACTTCCTCTATGCATTAGTAAGCGTGTTATGCTATTGCATAACATCTAGACTAAGGCAGGTCTTGTAAATAGATCTACTAGGGAAGTTAACAACATTATATAGTTGTTAAGTGTAACTAATTGTTGCAAAAAGGCGCTAAAGGCAGTCCTTATAGCCTTTCCTAATTATACAAGTCTAGGTTTATATGTGCGAGCTAATAGTTAGGTAGTTGTTCTAATTTTCCCTATTTACTAAAAGTTTTATTAGAACTAGGCAGTAGTCTTATAAACACAGTTTCCTTTTTATTTAGCCTAGGCTATTACTATTTACAAGTTTTAGAGACTTAGTTTAGACAGAGCAGTTTTTTATATAAGTAGAAGCTGTAATTATGCACTAGAGCTTATGTATGTAGCAGTGTTGCAAGTTAAATCCCTTAAAAGGCTTATATTTAACAAACCTTTCTTTTTTAGTTACTTAAAAAATTCTTACTCTACTATAATTAGCAAGCAAAATGCTAATATAAGTTAAAGGTTGTAGTAATTAGTTAGAAGTATAGACTATTTATTTAAGTAGCTATAAGTTATTTAATATGTCTAAGCTACTTTTTTTTCTACTTCTAGTGCTTATCTAGCTTAAGCATGTTAATAAACTAGGTTAAATTTACTAGCACTATGTTATCCCTAGCTTAAATAGTATCTAGTAGGTACTTTGTGTCCTTTATGTTAAACTAATTTATCTAGAATGCAGCTTAATGTCTGTGTAATATTATTAGCTAGTGTCTAATACTTTACCTAATACTAAACTTACTTAGAATTATTAAGGAACTTATAATTAAATAGTTTTAGGAGACTAATACTCTTATCTAAGGTTGCTAGTTAAATATTAGAAGCTAGGAAGTAACTGCCTAGCTGTGCAGCATATAATACTGTTATAATTACCTGTTTAGCCCTTAAGAATAGTATCTTAAAAGGTGGAATTAGTAGCTAGAAGGGACTGTTAATAGCAACAACTTTGTAAAAAGCTTAATTAGTA